>NC_141995.1:8679016-8951516 GCF_049901715.1 Pseudonaja textilis
ATGGTTGTAATGTGATAAATAGAAGAAGCAAGCTATTGTTTTTCTTTCTTCCTCCTCCCCTAAAGGAAGAAAAGGCATTCTCAAAATTTCCTTCTCTCTCTCTCTCTCTCTCTCTCTCTCTCTCTCTTCTTTCTCTCCCTGCCTCCCTCCCTCTCTTTTCTAAAGCTAGAGAAACATCCTTCAAGATCAATAGCATTTGTGGTTCAGATGAAAACAAAATATCAGCGTTATGTTTGGGGAAGATTCCAGGGTTCTTAGCGTGCCGACTCTTCTGTAAATGTTTAGAAGGGGTTAAAATTTACTTTATTAGGGGGAAAAAAAGATTTAATCTGAGGAGCTAGGCCAGATGGAAAAGAAAGAATGCTGGCCTTAAACTTGAAAATAAACACTGATAATTCTTCACTGAGGAGAAATCAGATAGTAATGTTGGCTAAAGACCAATAAATCATGTCACATATGAATATAGTTCAAAAGTTCTATTTCTGAATGCCCGTAGAAGGGGAGAATGTAACTTCAGATGTGTTAATACAAAGAACATTGAAATCTATTCTTCTACAGTATTAAGGGATTCCTGTAGTTTTTGATGAAACACAACTGGATTATGTAGAAATAAACACTGTTTTCACACTTTATGTTTGCTTTGTTTTGGCTTAAAAGTTATGAGAAGTCAGCCATTGTGATTTGTGCAACATAATTGGGGTGTGTGTATGACGGTGTATGGTGTGTGAATTAAACCAACTGTGCCTTTATAAACCAATCTTAGTTGTGCTTTGAACGTTATCTCAGGCAGTACTTTCACACTATTAACTGAACATTGAACTGGTTTCTTTGATTTTTTTTGTTATGTTGTGCAAATCATTGGTGTGATTTATAAAGACTTAATGCATAGCCCTTCCACACAGATGCAGATTAACAGAGTTGGAGGGGACCTTCTAGGTCATCTAGTCCAACCCCCTGCCCAAACATGAGACCCTACACCATTTCTGACAAATGGCAGTCCAATATCTTCTTGAAAGCTTCCAATGATAAAGTTCCCACTACTTCTGAAGGCAACTTCTGTTCCATTGGTTGATTGTTCTCACTGTCAGAAAATTCCTCCTTATTTCTAGGTTGAATCTCTCCATGATTAGTTTTCATCCACTATTCCTTATCTGACCTTCAAGTGCCTTGGAAAATAGCCTGACCACCTCCTCTCAGTGACAGCCCCTCATATATTGGAAGACTGCTATCATGTCTCCCCTGGTCCTTTTCTTCCCTAGACTAGCCAAGCCCAGTTCCTGTAACCGTTCTTCATATGTTTTAGTCTCCAGTCCCCTCATCATCCTGGTTGCTGTTCTCTGCACTTTTTATAGAGTCTCAACATCTTTTTTTATAGTGTGGTGATCAAAACTGGATGCAGTACTCTAGGTGTGGTCTTACTAAGGCTTTATGGAATGGTATTAGTACCTCACTTGATCTTGATTGAATCCCCATGATTGCTTATTCAACAAACTATGGTTAAAACAAAATTAGCCATCGAAAATTTTAGCCTCAATGGTCATTGTAACTACAATTGACCTACTTGTATTGCAGAGTGAATACCATTTAAGATTGCATCTGGTCTGGGTTTCTTATATACAAGACTGAACAAAAATGAGAAAGGTAGCCAACAAAGTTCTATAGACTATGTGTAACATCCTTCCAGTTTCCTTCATTGTACTAAATTGTTCCCAACAGGTTGGAAATTTTATAGAGATAAAGTTGGCCTGCGGCACTCCTGAAGTCCAGGTATAGGATGGATTTTCCTTAGTCAAGCTTTTTATGAAAACCTAAATCATTCAAAGCTATATTTTCACTTAGGGAAATTTAAGGAGCAGGGGAGGGGAAAAGACGATTTAAAACTGCCACATAGCCTGAATTGAAAATAATCTCTTTTGGCTAGTCTGTTCCTGATTCTTCTTTGTCAGCAAATCCAGACCTAGAAGTATTTGATACTGCGAAAGTAATTCCTTCAGATTCTGTGAAACTAAATGCGGACCACAGGGAAGTTTTATAGGATGAAACGAATCGCCGCAGCCGTGAGAGATTGAAATTACTTGGTTGGTGAGGGAGTGGTTGTGTTCAGGTTCTCCTTAACAGGGTAAAAGCTTGGCCTGAGAAACACAGTCTTGTAGTTTAGCAAAGTGCTATTCTTTGAAAACAAAATGGAAGCTAATATTAGAATGTAGAAGATAGTTGGAAGGGACCTTGGAGGTCTTCTAGTCTAACCCCACTTCTCAAGCAGGAGACCCTATATCATTCTGGACAAATGGCTGTCCAACCTCTTCTTAAAAATCTCCAGTGATGGAACACCCACAACTTCTGAAGGAAAGGCATCCCACTGGATGATTGTTCTCACTGTCAGGAATTTTCTCCTTAGTTCTAGGTTGGATCTCTCTTTAAGGATCTTTCACCTGTTAGTCTGCAGAGATTCTTAGTCATCCAGGTCATGGTTGTCCCAAAGGTGCTTTTTCAGGAGGCAAATGGACTTTCTTGTGTTTTTTTTTCTTTTGAAGATGTTTCGCTTCTCATCCAAGAAGCTTCTTCAGCTCTGACTAGATGGTGGGGAATGGAAGGACCCACCATCCAGTCGGAGCTGAAGAAGCTTCTTTTTTGGCCTGTTTTTTGGCCATTTTAAGGCCGTTTTTCTTGGCTGTTTTCAGCCCCCCAAAACAAAACGCCCTGAAAACGCCCTGAAAATGGCCTGTTTTGGGCTATTTTCAGGCCATTTGTCAGGCTGTTTTCTGGGGCATTTTTTGGACCTGAAAAATGGCCTGAAAAGGGCCCAGAAAAACAGTCAAGAAAACAGCCTGAAAACAGCCCAAAAATGACCTGAAAAACGGCCTGTTTTTGGCCTGTTCTTTGGGCCATTTTCCGGTGCTGTGGTGCCCATGAAGACCAGCTGGTCGGCGCGCCAGAAATCAGAATAGCAGCTGAAGATGGTGCGCTTGCCCACTGAGAGGGCTCTGTGTGCCACCTCTGGCATGCGTGCCATAGGTTCGCCTTCATGGCCCTATGCCATTTCAACAAATAGCTGTCCAGTCTCTTTTTTTTGAAAGCCACAACTGATGGAGCAACCCCAACTTCTGAAGACATGATCAGAAGATCCAGGTTCTGCAATTTTTTCTTTGATTATGAGTTCTGATAAGAAGTGAGGTTCTTGATGGCCAGTTGACTCTACCATTTTTTATGTCAATGACAACATTGCTGACTTGATCACTGTACATGGCAGTTTCCTCTATGGTTAGAATAGTCCAGAACAGTGTTTTGTCTGGGGAATTCTGGGAACAGAAGTCCACGCATCTTCATGTCACCAACATTGAAAAACACTGACCTAGAAGGAGCACGTCATGCCCCTGTCGGAGTCTGAATCCGAGGAGGAAGATGAACAGCTGACACAGGGAGTGGGGCTCCATTTGGCTGTGGAGGAAACTGGAGAGGGGAAAGTCTGGCTGGGCAGAGCAGGGGAGAGGGAGAAAAAGGGAGAGGAAGATCCAGGCCCACCCCCTCTTCATCCTAGGACACGCAGCGAGGAATGGAATAGCCACACCCGGGAATGAGAGTTTAAAAGAGATGCAAGCGGTGTCTACTGGGAAGAAATGTGAGTTTATCTTGTGTTGACTTTGGTTATCTGTGTTCCTGGCATCCTCCCAACCGGGTTGAATTACTGCCTTCTCTTGCCCTGCTGGACTAATTACCTCATCTTGCCTTGATTGGACTTATAGTTACAGTTTTTGTTGACCATGTTTTGGACTTGATTCTCTGCAGCCAAAGGCTATTTCTGGGAGAGTTTTACTCCACCCCATAGGGTAACCAGGACATTGGGGGCAAAGTTGGAGCTAATAAAGGGACTCCTACTGATTATCTGACTGTGTTGCCTTTGTGCCTCGCCCCGGGTCACCACAGAGCATTTTCCTTTCCCTCCGCCAATGATTCTAACATATTTGCCCTCCATCACACACAACATACTATTTGACCAAGACTCTGAGCCCAAACCGAAAGAGAAAAGTAGCCTGTTTTGTAAGAGGCGATCCCTAGATAACAAACGATGGAGGTTGAAATACTATTTCAAAATGGCTTCTGGTGGTGTGTTTTATTGTTTGCTTTCCAATCCATATATTTTGGACACTGCCAGTTTTTATATTTTAGATGAGTTATGTAGGTCTGAACTGCGTTGTAAGGCGTAAGCAAATAACATGGGCTTACTACGAGGGTGATAAAAATTTGAGCAGCGGATTTGAATATAAACAGAGGTGTTTATGAGCAGAATCTGTGTGCTGTGGTTGCAATTTAGGTAGTGGCAGGCTTTATGATAGTAAGGAGGAGGTGAAGCTAGCCATGTAGAAAGAATTTTGTTCAACTGTGAAGTAGAATTCCTGAACAAATGGCAGATGGGAAAGAACAGGCCACAAGGATAGCTGTTTATTTCTGTCCTCGATTTATGAACATGGTTGGGGCCAGAATTTCTGTTGCTAAGTACGGCGATTATGAAGTGAATTTGCTCCTACTTGTGTGACCTTTTTGCCCTGGTTGCTAAGAAATCGCTGTCGTTAAGTGAATCACTCAGTCATGAAGCAAATCCAGCCTCCCTCAATGACTTTGCCAGCTGGGAAGGTTGCAAATGGCGACCACGTGACCCCGGGATGTTGCAACTGTTGTTAATGGAGGCTGGCTGCCAAATGCCGAAGTTTGATCATGTGACTGTGGGGCTGCTACGACGGTTGTAAGTCTGAGGACTGATTGTAAGTTACTTTTTTTTCCAGGCTGAACTGTAACTTGGAATGGTCACAAAATGAATGGGGGGTAAGTCAAGGACATTGCTTTTAGAAGGAGGAGATTAGGAGCGTAAAAAAGAACAAGGTTTCAACCAGAATAGAGCTGGAAGGGACCTTGGAGGTCTTCTAGTCCAGCCCTCTGCTCAGGCAGGAGACCTAAACCCTTGGTGGCGAACCTATGGCACACGTGCCACTGGTGGCACACCGAGCCATTTGTGCGTGCACGCAAGCCCCAGTCAAGTTTATCTGCACTGCGCATGCGTGCGCCTCCCAGTTGTTTTTCGGCCCGTTTGAGGCCTCGCAAGACTGCAGAGGCTTCCCTCGAGCCTCAGGGAGGCTGAAAAAGGCCTCAAACGGCCCCAAAATCACTGGGAGGTGTGTGCATGCGCAATGCGGGTAAGGGGGGGATGTTGTACGTGCGTATGCTGGGGGTGCATTGCATTTTGGGTGCCGGAGCGTGCGCGTGCTTTCGACACACCACAACAAAAAGGTTCGCCATCACTGCCCTAAACCACCTCAGACAGCTGACTGTCCGGTCTCTTCTTAAAAACCTCCAGTGATGAAGCATTTATTTATTTATTTTGTCATGTTTATATAGTGTGTTTTGGAGGTGTGGTGACCCTTTGAGAGCTGTAAAGCAACGAAATTTCATGTTAATGTATGCCAACTAATGTACATTCAAAGTGATAATAAAGTTATTGTTCTTGTTGTGCTCTGTTCTGTTCTACCCACAACTTCCGTAGGCAAAGCTGTTTCACTAGCTAATTGTCCTCACTGACAGAAAATTTCTCCTTAATTCCGGGTTGCTTCTCTCCTATAGTTTCCATCCATTGTTTCTTGTCCTGCCCTCTGGTGCTTTGGAGAATAGGTTGACTCCCTCTTCTTTGTGCCAGCCGCTTAGTTATTGGAACATTACTATCATGTTTCCCCAAGTCCTTCTTTTCTCCAGACTAGCCAAACCCAAATCCTGCAGACGTTCTTCATATGTTTTAATCTCCAGGCATTTAAACCATTGTCGTAATCAATGTCCATGATGGGGCAACATCCAAATTAATAACAACTTTGGAACAATTTAAAGCCCACGCCTGTATTCCCATAGCAATCAGATAACTCTGCTGCTATTTGATTCCTACCTTAGCGTGAGGTAAAACTGAAACCTGCTTCAGGGTCTCACCCGCTTAGTATAGAAAGCTTTACCGATAAAAATTCATTTCAGCCAAGACTGTAATATTCATCCGATTGGAAAGTTATGAAATCCTGGGGAAAGAATAGTCCTGTAGAAGAGGTGCGCAGAATTCAATTTATGAGAGTGCCCTGGGGTTTAATGCAGATAATTCTTTGGGTTTCCCAGCAGGCTCCTGGTTGGATGGCATTCCAAGTTCCTGAGAGCTTAGATGTTCTTGCCAGAAACAGGGTCAGAAATAAAACTCGGCATTGTCATTTCCTCCTTCCAGGCTGAGAGCCCCCTGACCCATACTGTGCTTTTCATTTCAGCAATATCGTTTTGAGAAATATAGATATATAATCAAGAGGCATTGAATGTTTTCTTACCAGGATCTATGATAATCACATTCCTTCTCTCGCCATCTCTCTCTCTCTCGCCCTCCCTCCCTCATCTATCTCATCTATGTCTGCCTATCTCTCTTATCTGTCTGTCATTTGTCATTTCTCTGTCAGATGGTCTATCTGTCATTCTCTATCTAGCCATCTAGCTATCTATCATCTACTTGTCTGTCTGTCAGTCCATGTCTGTCTGTCTGTCTGTCTGTCTGTCTGTCTGTCTCTCTCTCTCTCTCTCTCTCTATCCATCTATCTATTGTATCTATCTACTTGTCTTTCTGTCTGTCTGTCTACATCTATCTATCTATCTATCTATCTATCTATCTATCTTTCTATCTATCTATCTATCTATCTATCTATCTATCTATCTATCTATCTATCTCTATATCTATCTATTGTATCTATCAACTTGTCTGTCTGTTTGTCTCTCTCTTTCGAATCTGTCTACTTGTCTGTCTGTCCATCCATCCATCCATCCATCGTATCCTGTCTATCTGTCATCTATCTATCATCTGTCTGTCTGTCTGTCTGTCTGTCTGTCTGTCTGTCTGTCTGTCTGTCTCTCTCTCTCTCTCTCTCTCTCTCTCTCTCATCTGTCTCTCATCTGTCTGTCTGTCTGTCTGTCTTTCTGTCTCTTTTTAAACTTCTATGCTGGCGATCTCGTAGTGGCAACTCTTATCCTTTATGAAAGAGTTTTCCTGCTGATTTTTCTGGCTCCCGGCCTGTTTCTCTTACAGAGCAAGCCTTATTAAATAGTGATATTTCCTTGAGGCAGTTCGTTTCATAGCCATCCTTGATTTCTTCTTTCCCATTTTCAAACTGACTCGGAAAGTAAGCCGGGTTCCTCTTCCAAAAGGCAGCCTTTCTGGATTAGGCCCCAGCCAGCACCCGGAGAGGGGAGACCAACGATGAAAATTGCATTGGGCCATATTCTAATGCTGAGTCCAGAGCCGGGGCGCGAGGCTACTGTGCTGTGGATTGGCCGGGTATAAGTGTTGGCAGACCATCGGCAGGAGAGGAGCGGTGATGCAGTGGTTAGAATGCCACTTTTGCCACTTGCTTTGAGAGAGAAAAGCAAGTAAACGGAGCCTCTTTAAAAATTAAAATCTGTGGAAACAGATCTATTAAAAAAATACGGTATTAATACAGTACAGTACTATACCCTTATACAATATTTATACTGTACTTACTGTACGGTACAGTGGCACCTCGGTACTCATGGTTAATTGGTTCTGGGAGGTGCGACGAATACCGAAAATGATGAGTAGCAAACAAAGTTTTCCTATAAGGAATAATGTTCCAAGGCAGCCAATACTGAAAAGTTGTAGTTTGTGCTTTGAGTACCAAATGAGTATCAAATGATGAGTATCAGGACAAATGCATGTGCATGTGCGCTGAATTATATAATTGTAGTAGTAAGTATAGTAAGATGCAGAGATATTTTGCTGTTTCCCTCACCATTTATCACTAGGATGGGATAGTATAGGATAGGATAGGATAGGATAGGATAGGATAGGATAGGATAGGATAGGATAGGATAGGATAGGATAGGACAGGACAGGACAGGACAGGACAGGACAGGACAGAATAGAATAGGAATACAGAATAGAATAGACTTGTTCTGACCCAAGCCTCGTTCAAAGCAAACAAACACCAAACAGAGATAAAAGCAAAACCTTTTTAATGCTTCTCTGTGAATTCTGTTCATTCACAGTAAAATGCTATTAAAAACTAATTGTCCCAGATAAGAACAAGCCTTGCCAAGGTTGTGCAAGGCTGCCAAGAACACTAGATTAAATTGCATGGAAATTATCAAAACCCAAAGTCTCCAAACACAAACCAGGATAGTCCGAATGTCCCCAAGGCTTGAGTGCAGAAACTTCTTTGCTTCCTGCAAAGAACTCCGGTTTCTCAGCTGGCTTTTATCTCTTAAGGGAGGGGCCATTACCTTGTAGCCTTTCTCCTGAGTCGCCTGTGCTGCTGCAGCTGCTCTTTCCTTCAAGGAGCCCTGTGCACACGTGCACTGGGCACAGGCTCCTCGGGAACCTCCTCATCATTGCTGCCAGCCTCCACAATCTTCGAAGGCAGCACTCAACTCCCTGATAATCCTGGCCCATCCCTGCATCACATGCAGGCCACAACAAGGATAGAGTAGAATTCTTTATTGGCCAAGTGTGGTTGGACATACAAGGAAATTGTCTCCAGTCAATCTCAGGGTACATCAGGGCTGTCAAACACCCAGCCCATGGGCTGGATGCGTGATATGCTGGCCATACCTACACCTGGTTTAGTGAAGAGGGAAAAGGTCCCGATACGTCACATGACGCCACTGTGATGACATGAGTTTGACACCCCTGGTACACATACATGCAATAAATGATAAATCATGATAATTATCATGAAATACAATCATTGGTTGTTTTCTTGTAGGCGTTTCATTACCCAAAGTAGGTAACATCATCAAGGCACCGGGGATGTTTGGGTAATGAAACATCTGCAAGGAATCAACCAAGCTCAGAGAGCACCAAGGACATCTCATTTCAACCCTGAGTTCCAAATATTCCCCTTTATTGGTATTTTTAAATTGAAACCAGTTATTCAAAATAGCTGGTGGCCTTCGGTACACCTTCCTTACTGCATAGCAAATTGTTCTTATAAAAATCCTTTATTCTATATAAACCGCATTGGCACCCTAGCTTGAATGAAATTGTCCTAGATGTGTCATAAATGTCAGGAAGTGTCATTTAGGGGCTTAACAGGGAGAAGTTTTCTATCAATTCTGGACTTACTTTCCTTCAGACCTGAAACTGTTTAATAGCTTTAGTAACGACCCTGTGCCCTTTATACTATTACTAACTTTTATAAGATCCTTTGGAAAAAGAATGCAGTATGTGATTTATGTATCTAGCTGACTTTGGCATCTCTCCTGTTTGAATCCATTGCTTCAATATGGATGGAGTCCCATGACCCAAATATGATGCTTGATAAGGTAGTTGTAAAAATGGGACACATACACCCCGAGCTACCTCTGTAGCTCAGGGTTGTCAAACTCGATTTCATTGAGAGCTGCATCAGGGTTGTATTTGACCTCAGAGGGGCGGGGGGGGGGGAAGTATGGCCATGGTGGGCGTGGCCAGGTGTGGGTATGGCCATGGTGGGCGTGACATAGGACTGATGTCGGGGGCACCTGTGGTGGCCAAGAGCTAATGTAGGACTTCCTGGAGACCCTCCTTCACTCTCATTATAATCTCCTTCCTTCCTTCCTTCCTTCCTTCCTTCCTTCCTTCCTTCCTTCCTTCCTTCCATCCATCCATCCTTTTTCTTCTTTTTCCTTCCCTCTTCCTTCTCCTTTCTTCTTCCTTCCCCTCTTTCCTTCTTTTTCCTTCCTTGCTCTCTTCCCTTCTTTTTCTTTGTCTTTCCTCTTTCCCTTGTTCCTTTTCTGCCCCTCCTTGCATGCTGAAATGCAAAAGGGGAAACATTTCTCCTTGTGTTTTGTTTTTAGTTTGTTTTGCTAGCCCTCTGCCAGCAAAAATGAAGCCTGGAGGGGGGACATATGTCCCCCCCACACCCTATTTTCTCTGGCAAAGGGCTGCAAGAGGTCATAGTGGCCGAAAATGGGGCATGGGGGTGCTACGCGTGGCCCCTCCGGAGCTCCATTTTCGCTGGCTGAGGCATCGGCGGCCGGATCAAAGCACCTTACAGGCTGGATCCAGCCCCCAAGCCTTGAATTAGACACCCCTGCGGTAGCCTGTTAACAATTTTTTTAATTGACCCTCGACGTTGTAGCATTCACACAATTTTTTTTTCTGCCATATTTATAACCGTATTTTTTCCCCTGAAATTTCAAATGTTGACTTGGCATCAGAAATTTAAATTTTTACAGCTGCAATTTGGTCCAGTGTATTCAAGTATTTCTTATGTGAAGCTTCTTTTTATTTTTTTATTTTATTTTTCCAAACGGGAATAAGATTATTTTCAAGCACATTGTTATTATTTTAGTAACACGAACCCCTAAATATTTGAAAGATGAGATATGCCATTGGTATGTTTAATTGATTAGATAGCATTTTCCACATTTTAGGTGTATGAAAAAACATTAGCTGAAACTTCTGGAAATTCCCTACTATCCTTCAAATTCCTCCAGCTCCATTCTAATATAGATAGTTCTTGACTTACAACCAGTTGCTTAGCAACCGAAGTTACATTGGACCACCACAGGACTATTTATGACACAGATTCAAAGTACCGATACTCCTCCCTCCCCTGCAGTCATGTGATCACATTTTGGGTGCTCAGCAATCAATCTGCATTCATTCTACGGTCATGTAATTGCAATGTACAATGGGTTTTTAAAATATTTTATTTGCAAGAAACCAGTGTTTACTTCTGGTTTCTAGCAAGCAAAAACTCATTGCAGACAATCAATTCACTTAACAACGGTGGTGTTTTCTTAATGACGGCGGCATTCACATAAGAACTGCTTCACAGCTAGAATTGTATTTGCACGAAATCAGAAAGGGGATGAGATCCCTATAGATGAGAATGTGGTTGGGAAAATATTAGAATGTGCAGAAATGAATAGATTAACGCTTGCTATAAAGGAGAAAGAACAAACTGAATATTATATGACATGGGAGTTATTTTATGGATGGTTGGAGAATAAAAATAGAAGGGAGAAATAAATGGAGATTGGTGAAATAAAGAATATATGTTAAGATAGAGATGTAAGTAATATGGTGACTATTATATATGATTGACCATACTCAATATAATATTATATTTTCATTAGAAGATATGTTAAGAGGGAGAAATGAATAGAGTTATAATGCTGATTATGCTGATTATTAATATTGTAAGATTAGAGAATTATTATCAATGTAATGAATATTGTAAACTTTGTGCAAATACAATCAAAGTTTACAATATTCATTACATTGATAATAATTGAGACATTTGTACCCAGTCAACAGACTGTTCAATGGAAGATGATAAGTTCAAGTTAAAAAAAAATAAAAAGCTTTAAAAAACTGCTGCAAAAAAAGTCCCAAAGGAGCTTGTTTTCAAGAGGCAATTGGACTTCCTTGTTTTTCTTTGAAAACATTTCACTTCTCATCCAAGAATTAGAATTAGAATTCTTTTATTGGCCAAGTGTGATTGGACACCCAAGGAATTTGTCCTGGTGCAAATGCTCCCAGTGTACATAAAAGAAAAGATACAGTCGTCAAGAGTCAAGAATCATCAGGTACAATGCTTAATAATAGTCATAGGGTACAATAAGCAATCAAATCATACTAGGAAATGGTCAATATAAATAGTAAGGATACAAGCCACAAAGTTACAGTCATACAGTCACAAGTCAGAGGGGATGGGTCATAAGGAGTAATGAGAAGATTAATAGTAATAATAGTGCAGACTTTGTAAATAGTTGGATAGCATTGAGAGAATTATTTGCTTCTCATCCAAGTAGCTTCTTCAGCTATGATTGGGTGGTTGGGAATGGAAGGATTGTTCCCACCATCCAGTCAGAACTGAAGAAGCCTCTTAGATGAGAAGTGAAATGTCTTCAAAGAAAAACCAGATAGTCCAGTTGCCTCTTTAAAAAAAGCACCCTTGGGACAACCATGACCTGAAGGACTGAGAATCTTGGGGAAAGTGCCGACATGTTATTCCTAATAAATAATTGGATTTCTTTTGAAACTTGGCTCAAGGCTCATGAATTAATAAGGGTATCCGTTGGAACCCTGACACCATTTTGCTGCAAAAAAAGGTCGTAAATTTGGTCGCAGTCACAGGGTGGGCTCTAGGACAACTCACCATGGCCAGCTCACCATGGCCAACTTGCCATGGGACAACAGGACAAAAGTTATATTAACATCAAAGAAATGGTGGAAATGAAACATTAAAGGAAGGATACCGAAGGAGGGAAAAAATCCAAACACGAATGGCAAAAATTAAAATATTTTAAAAATTATTTTAAATAATTACTTGAATTGTCCTGCGGCAAGTTGGCCATGGGGGGAGTTGTCCTGCAATCAGAGGGCCATGGCGAGTTGGCTACAGTGACTTGTCCCATTCCACACATGGTGGCCCATTTAACTGGCACAACTTAACAACCATAATTCTGGGATCAATAACACTTTTAAGATGAGGATTACCTGTATGTTTTTTTTCAGAATGCCTAGGATTTGAAAGAGTCAGGATCATGTCGTCAGCAAACAAGGCTAATCTATGCACCCAATTCTTGAACATTAATTAGGGATGTTTCTGTTTTGGTTTGCACATGATCTGTGTATATTAAATGGTGTGTGAAAGTTGAGCTGCCAAGAATCATTTATTTTATTTATTTATTTTTATTTGCCAATTGCTTACAAGATAATAAGTATAAGTAAAAACATAGTTACGAATACATGGATACATATAACAAAAATAAAAATATATATAAAAGAAACAATAGGACCGGGACGGTAGGCATGTTGGTGTGCTTATGCACGCCCCCTGACAGGCCTCTTAGGAAAGGGGTGAGGTCAATAGTAGACAGTCTAAGGTTAAAGTTTTTGGGGTTTGGGGAAGAAACCACAGAGTCAGGCAGAGTATTCCAGACATTAACCACTCTGTTGCTGAAGTCGTATTTCCTGCAATCAAGTTTGGTGCGGTTAACCTTGAGTTTGTATCTATTGTTTTGCTCTAGTGTTGTTATGGTAGAAGCTGAAGTATTCATTGACAGGTAGGACATTGCAATGTATGATTTTCTATACTATACTTATACTTTAAGTTGTTCTGAATTCCTTGGGGGTAGGAAAACCAGCATAGGTGTAACTTAGATGATCTCAATGAGAATTTTTGTTTTCTCTCTGGCCCTGATTCAAAGCTTTCCTCCCATCAAGAGGAGGAATCCTATTACCTCCAGGGAGCTTTGAAGCAGGCCCAATTCATCTCCTTGAGTGGGGTACAACAGCATGCTGAAAGAGATGAACGATCAGCTTATTGTCTGTTGAAACCTGGTATATAGAATCCAAAGAGCTTGATCAAAAGATTGCAGGGGTGCTAAAAGATTTCTGGAGGGTCCCCGCACAGCAGAACCAGTTTGCTTTGTGAAGTCTGGGCTAGTTTTTGTGCAGAATGCCTGGTGCAATTAGCAGATGATGGAAGTATATTCTTATTTTCAAAAAGAAGAGTCATCAGGGATGGGCCTGTATTGGCATATCTTCAGTAGAAGCCAAAGGTATGAAATACATTCAGAAGTGGAAACAGAGGGGGAAAATCCAGCAGATGAAATATGTATATATTTCAGATCTGGGAGCTGAAGTTCACTGAGCTCAGTGAAGTCTTCCTGCATAGGACAAACTTGGTAATTATTCTGTTGTGTGGATTTTGATGCTTTGCTATTGTGCTCGGGGCAGTTTTGGCCACTTGAAGATGAGTGAACTTCTCCCAGAATTCCTTGGCCACTTGAAGATGTGTGAATTTCCATTCCCAGAATTCCTTGGCCACTTGAAGATGAGTGAACTTCAACTCCCAGAATTCCTTGGCCACTTGAAGATGAGTGAACTTCAACTCCCAGAATTCCTTGGCCACTTGAAGATGAGTGAACTTCAACTCCCAGAATTCCTTGGCCACTTGAAGATGAGTGAACTTCAACTCCCAGAATTCCTTGGCCACTTGAAGATGAGTGAACTTCAACTCCCAGAATTCTTTGGCCACTTCAAAGTGAGTGAACTTCAACTCCCAGAATTCCTTGGCCACTTGAAGATGAGTGAACTTCAACTCCCAGAATTCCTTGGCCACTTGAAGATGAGTGAACTTCAACTCCCAGAATTCTTTGGCCACTTCAAAGTGAGTGAACTTCAACTCCCAGAATTCCTTGGCCACTTGAAGATGTGTGAACTTCAACTCCCAGAATTCCTTGGCCACTTGAAGATGTATGAATTTCAACTCCCAGAATTCCTTGGCCACTTGAAGATGAGTGAACTTCTACTCCCAGAATTCCTTGGCCACTTGAAAATGTGTGAATTTTGCTGGCTGGGGAATTCTGGGAGTTGAAGTCCATGTATCTTAAAGCTGTTGAAGTTGTGAAGCACTGCGTTCAGTGGTGGGATTCCATTTTTTTTACTATCGGTTCTGTGGGTGTGGCTTGGTGGGCATGGCGTGGCTTGGTGGGTGTGGCGTGGCTTGGTAGGCATGGCTTGGTGGGCGTTGCTTGGTGGGCATGGCAGGGGAAGGATACTGTAAAATCCCCATTCCCTCCTCACCCCACTAACCTGCTTTCCAGCTCCATTCTCCTGTGCAGGGCAACAAAAGTAGACCCAGCCGATCAGCTGGGACTCGGGAGGCAGAGAATAGATGGGGTTGGCGGGGCCAGTCAGAGGTGGAATTTGCTGGTTCTCTGAACTACTCAATATTTTCGCTACCGGTTCTCCAGAACTGGTCAGAACTGACTGAATACCACCTCTGACTGTTTCTCGTCTTTCTGTTTACAGAAGCAAACTGCTGTTTCTTTTGATGGGAGCATATTTTTCTTTCTTTCTTTTTTGGAATTGCTGTGTGGTATTTCTTTTTAACTGCCTGGAATGTAATCAATGGGGTGGAGATGTGGCCCAGCCTAGCTGTTCCCAGTCAGGAACCTGTTATCTGGTCTCTTTTTCCCCTACATTTCAAGCAAACAGAAAATTCAAGGCATTCGTGTCAGATGGATTGGCTGCATTCCTTTTGGGATTCTGGCAAGCCGTATATATGCACAGGCATGTGTGGGTAAATATATATGTGTTAAAGAACAGCCATGACCAACTCACAGATCTGTTACAAGCAATCTGACCCCATGTTATAAGGGACTGATTTTGTGATACATCAGAAATAGTTAAGGGGAGTTATACATAAGCAAACATTAGTTTAATATTACAGTTATTATTAGTAGTAGTAGTATCCTTATCCCCAGGACTATTATTATTGCGTATTATAAATAAATGATGTAAGAATTTTATCATAAATAAGCAATTATTAGTATTTTAATTATATATAGTTATATAATTGTGGTTGTTTATTATTAATATTTTTCTCGTTCCCGGTTTATTAATATTTTGTATGAACAAATGGATCCAGACAATGCACTGTTCATTAAGCATGTATGTATTTTAAAGAAATACATTTCTTTAATTTCAACATGTTTTTTTGTATTGTGGCAACCAAAATTGGATGCAGTATTCCAAGTGTGGCCTTACAAGGTGTTATAAAGTTGGGTAAATCCTATCTGACACAAGTGATCTTAAATTGTAAGGGAGAGATAGTTTTCATTCTTTTTATAATTACTGATTCTCTCGCCAATTTTTGGATTGTAGTACAGTTAGTCCTCAATCTTACAACAGTTCATTGAATGACCGTTCAAAGTTACGGCACTGAAAAAAGTAACATGACCTTTTCCCCATACTTATATTCCCATAGTCACATAATCAAAATTTAGACACTTGGCAACTGACTCATATTTATGACGGTTGCAGTGTCCTGGGGTCACGTGATCCCCTTTCACAACCTTCTGACAAGCCGGGTCAGTAGGGAAGCCAGATTTGTTTAACAGCATGTTACTAACTAAACAACTGCAGTGATTTGCTTAATGACCGGGGCAAGAAAAGTCGTAAAATAGGGCAAAATTCACTTAACAACTGTCTCTTTTAGCAACAGAAATTTTGGGCTCGATTGTGGTTGTAAGTTGAGGACTGACTGTATCTCCGTGAGTTTAATAACATGCCCTTCTACCTTCAATGTTTGAGAATATGCCCTTCTACCTTCAATGAGCTAAAACTGGAGCATAAGACAAATGTATGCTTATAGAATAGAATAGAATAGAATAGAATCCTTTATTGGCCACGTGTGATTGGGCACACAAGGAATTTGTCTTGGTGCAAATGGTCCCAGTATACATAAAAGAAAAGATACATTTGTCAAGAGTCAAGAATCATCAGGTACAACACTTAATACTAGTCATAGGGTACAATACGCAATCGAATCATACTAGGAAACAGTCCATATAGATTGTAAGGATACAAGCGACAAAGTTACAGTCATACAGTCACACGTGGGAGGGGATGGGTGAGAAGGAGTAATGAGAAGATTAACAGTAATAGTAGTGCAGACTTTGTAATAGTTGAACAGCATTGAGAGAATTATTTGTTTAGCAGAGTGATGGCTTTCGGGGAAAAACTGTCCTTGTGTCTAGCTGTTTTGGTGTGCAGTGCTTTATAGCTTGTTTTGAGGGTAGGAGTTGAAACAGTTTATGTCCAGGATGTGAGGGATCTGAAACTTTTTTCACAGCCCTCTTTTTGTCTCTTGCAGTATACAGGTCCTTGATGGAAGACAGGTTGATAGCAATTGTTTTTTCTGCAGTCCTAAGTACTCTCTGGAGTCTATGTTTGTCCTGTTGGGTTGCAGAACCAAACCAGACGGTTATAGAGGTGCAGATGACAGACTCAATCATCCTTTTGTAAAACTGTATCAGCAGCTCCTTGGGCAGTTTGAGCTTTATCTAAGCTACTGCCTGATGGAAAGAATTGGTTTTCTTCTCCTGTGGTGTAGTTGAGAAGGTAGGATTTTTAATTTTTAAAAATTGATGGCTACAACCCCTTGGGCGTATCTTCTGGGAGTTATTTACAACAGGGAGCCTGCTAATCCCTTCTTTTTCTCTCTCTTCTTTCTTTTCTTCTTTCCGCCGCAAGAGAGGTGGATTGCATCTTGCCCAGGGATGGAAACTGGTTACTCGATGTTGGCTTTTTAACAATATGTTGAGGGGGTTCCATCAAATTATTCTGAGGACCACTGGGTGGTTTTAAATATCTAGCGTTGTCTCATTGAAGCCATCGGTCTTCCGTAACATCATACCTGTCCCGTCTCACAACTCAGAGAAATGGATAACTCACTGTAGTATGAAGAAACATCTTCTCAAGAGGAACAGTTTGGATCCAGAGAAATCTTTAACTCTGCAGCAGTAAGTTGGATGATTTTGTGGTGTCTTTGGCTGTCATTCCCCCCTCAGCAAAACAAATAAATGACTCTCACATCCTTGTCAGGGAATTTAAAAGACTGTGTGCCCTTATGAATTATAAATCTTGGTGACACCTTGGATGGAGAATTATGGCCTCCTGACATGTTGGAATTATAAACACATCATTTCTTGGTTTGCTTGTTTTTTTTAAACTACGCTTCTTATTTGAAGAACAGAACAGAATGACAAGAGTTGGAAGGGTCCTTGAAGGTCTTCTAGTCCAACCCCCTGTTCAAGTAGGAGACCCTACACCATTTCAGACAAATGGCTGTCCTGTCTCTTCTTAAAATCCTCCAGGGATGGGGCACCCACAAGGTCTGAAGGCAAGTTGTTCCACTGGTTAATTGTTCTCCCTGTTAGGAAATTTCTCCTTAGTTCTAGGTTGCTTCTCTCCTTGATTAGTTTTCACTCATTGTTTCTTGTCCTGCCTTCAGGTGCTTTGGAGAATAATTTGACCCCCTCTTCTTTGTGGCAGCCTCTCAAATATTGGAAGATTGCTATCATGTCACCCCTAGCCCTTCTTTTCATTAAACTAAACATATCTAATTCCTGCAACCATTCTTCATTACGTTTTAGCCTCCAGTTTCCTAATCATCCTTGTTGCTCTTCTCTGCATTCTTTCCAGAGTCTCAACTTCTATTTTATGTTGTGGTGACCAGAATTGGTCTGATTGCTGTCATCAATTCATTACTAGCACCTTCGGACTTCTCTTAGTTTTCTTCTAAAATCCAAGTGACATCTACATGTCTTAACTTAAGTCAAGCAGATCTAGTCCGGCTTTAGAGCCAGATTGAAAATATTAATAGCACCCTTTTCTTTTACCACAAGCCAGCCAAATAAATTCTTTATCCTCATTCCTTGTGGGCCTTGGTGAAACTCTTCCTCTCAGCCTAACTCTTAGAGTGAAGTTTTATTTATGTGGGGTGTTTTTTCATATCCTAGAATCATCTCCGATGAACCAGTGGGGTAGAAAAAGGGGATGTGGGATAAAGATGCCATCCTTAAAATAAACAGGGCCCAGCGTTTAACTGAAGTCAGATTTCAAGAGTTAATCCTCCTACATTTATCTGTTAATAATATAAATACCTAACCTCTCCCACTAATGTATCCTGACACTGGTTCAAATATAGTTTACATTACTGGGTGATGCTGGCTAGTATTTGTGGAGCCCTGGACAGATGAAGGGAGGCTATGTGCCAGAGGTCCATAGGCGGTATCTATTTTAGAAACACCCAAAATGGATTGTTCTCCTTTCTTTTTCCGTTTAGAATATTTGCATGCCCACCGAGGTGCGATTCCTAGCCTTTTTGCTTTTCAAGAAATATAAATAGACTTGTCAGGAGACAAATTTATTTCCCTGAAGAAAAGAGCAAGCTGAGGCTTTCCTATATTCCTGCACTAGCTTGATACCCGTGGTTCGCTATGAAACTATGTGGTGGGGCTTAGTTTTGGGGGAGGGAAAGAAAGGGGGAAAAATTCTGCCTCTGCCTACCAGCATCCATCGGCATTCACCTGGCTAGTGTGTGAGAGAGTTGAGGGCTGTTTGGAAACTGAAAGAATATTTGCTGTGTGAGCAAGAAAGAGACAGCAAGGAGCCTGGGCGTGGCTTAGCTCAACTGTTCTGCACTAAAGCTGCTGGGTGGTGTGAAACTGAAACTCCTCTCCTCTGCTTGTGTTTTGTATTTGAAAGATATTTCTTTTCAGGTGGGGAAGGGGAGTAGAACTCCTTAGCATCAGAGCATGTTAATAATAATATACGAAATACTAATGCTCTGATGGTCATTTCAAAAAATCCTTTCTTAGTGAGCAACCTAGAAGCCAAGAGGAACATACATGCCAAATTCCAAGTTTGTAGGCTTTACGGTTCTGGAGACGTTGTGATGATGCGTGAGTGGTATTTTGCTTTTATGTAGATAGATTCAGAACCCAACCAGCCTGACAATTCGCTTTCAGGCAATATCCCAGGAGAAGAGACTATTTGTAGCTCAGGGTTGAACTGTGCGGTCTGAGCTTGGTTGTTTTCTTGAAGACATTTCATAACTCAGCTAGGTGAGTTTGATCAGTGGCCTCCAACCTTGAGGTTGGACTAAAACTCCCAGAATTCCTCAGCTGGCCAAGTTGGCTGAGGGATTCTGGGAGTTGAAGTCCACAAGTTATAAGTGTCTGTGGAGATTCTCAGTCTTCCAGATCATGGTTGTCCCAAAGCAGAGGTGGTATTCAGCAGGTTCGGACCAGTTCTGGAGAACCGGTAGCGGAAATTTTGAGTAGTTCGGAGAACCGGCAAATCCCACCTCTGACTGGCCCTGCCCCCATCTATTCTCTGCCTCCCGAGTCCCAGCTGATCAGTTGGGTCTTCTTTGGTTGCCCTGTATAGGAGAACAGAACTGGAAAGCAGGTTAGTGGGGTGGGGAGGGAATGGGGATTTTGCAGTATCCTTCTCCTGTCATGCCCACCAAGCCACGCCCACAGAACCGGTAGTAACAAAATTTAAACCTCACCACTGTTCCAAAGGTTCTTTTTTTTTTTTTTTCAAGAGCCACCTGGACTTTCTGGTTTTTCTTTGAAGATGTTTCACTTCTCATCCAAGAAGCTTCTTCAGCTCTGACTAGATGGTGGGAACAATCCTTCCATTCCCAAGCATCCAATCAGAGCCGAAGAAACGACTTGGATGAGAAGTGAAACATCTTCAAAGAAAAACAAGGAAGTCCAATTTCCTCTTGGAAAAAGCACCTTTGGGACAACCGTGAACCTGGATGGCTGAGAATCTCCATAGACATAAACCTCTAAACTGAACTGTTTTGCTACAGTCTGTCGAACTGACAGGGATTGCATCTCCCATCCATCTGGAATGGCGGTCCCTCTTTAAAGGATGACACTGAGTGACTTGTGTTAGTAGTTTGTCTTCTTTAACAGGCAGAGCAACTCAACGGTGGAATCAATTTCCTAGGGTTAATTGGTTTCTTCAGCAAGGTACCTGACAAGGATGGTTGACAAGCTCATCTCGTTTTGGGCTCTGCTGGACAGACATTTGTAACAGATGCTTTCAT
The DNA here is from genome assembly GCF_049901715.1 of Pseudonaja textilis. Taxonomy (NCBI): domain Eukaryota; kingdom Metazoa; phylum Chordata; class Lepidosauria; order Squamata; family Elapidae; genus Pseudonaja; species Pseudonaja textilis. The sequence continues at coordinate 8,699,446 of NC_141995.1, forward strand.
TTTAACTCCTGCATAGCACCTCAAGATGGACTCTGCAGAGACACTGGTTTCTTCCACCTCTTTGACCAACATTGGATGGTTCCAGATTGCAACTCTAGATAGATAGATAGATGAGACTCCTCTTTCTATATATTCTGAGGAATAAGGCCTGTCGAGGTCAGTGAGTCTTGTTATTTGGCATCCAATTGTCAGATTTGGTTTTAGTGTTAGATTTGCCCATTAGATCTAGGGGGAGGGAGATGGGTACATGTGATCCTCAAGCCATGACCACGATGGAGCCAGCAATTTAGGTTGCTAAGTGAGATATTTGTTGAGTTGAGTTTGGCTCCATTTTACGAGTTTTCTTGCCGCATTTCGAAGTGTTTCTAGCAGGAATTACCAGGTTCTGTAAGAGCTTTGTTCGTTATGCCCTCCGTCTGATAAACTTGCAAGATTCATTTCTCTCGCCATGTACACGTATACATCCGAACTAGACTCTGTTGTTCTCTGTGTCATATAATATATGTGAGTATATGCGTAAGTATGTTTGTATGCCTTTTGTGATGGTTATGTAGTGTCTATTAGAGGTGCCTTTGAGAGCTATATGCAACCAAATTTCATTTTAATATATGCCGGTTAGTGTGCATTCAAAGTGACAATAAAGTATTCTGTTCTGTTCTATTCTGTTCTGCTCTGTTGTACCCTACTCTACTCTATTTGTGAACCACTGCAGTTTTAAGTTAGTAACATAGTGGTTTAGTGAATCTGCTTTCCCCATTGACTTTGCATATAAAAGGTTTTAGAATAGAATAGAATAACAGTGTTGGAAGAGACCTTGTAGGTCATCTAGTCCAACCCCATGCTCAAGTTGGAGACCCTACACCCAGGATGGTGAACCTATGGCATGCGTGCTGGACGTGGCATGCAGAGTCACTTCTGCCGGCATGCGAGAGGTCACCCGGAAGAGCCCCACTGCGCATGCGCATGTGCGTGCGCCGCCAACCCAACAGCTGATTGTCAGGTATCTGAAACGCATGTGTGTGGGGTGTGGGGGTGCTGGAAGTACGCGCGTAGAGACGCTCGGAGCGTGCGGGGGTTCTTGCGTGCATGAGCAGAGATGCATGGGGGCACAGGGGGATCACCCGTGCATGCATAGAGACACGCGGTGCGTGTGGGGGGTGTGCACATTGGCTTCTGGGTACTGGCATGTGCGGGCACACAAACACATGCACAATTTTCGGCACAGGAGCCCCAAAAGGTTAGCCACCATTGCCCTACCCCAGGGGTGGGATTTAAATTTTTTAACAACCGGTTCTGTGGGTGTGGCTTAGTTGGTGGGTGTGGCTTGGTGGTCATGTTATTGGCTGGGCGTGGCCAACTCAACATCACTCACATCGAGGCACGCATCTCCTCGCCTGGCCTCTCATGACTGTGGGGATGCTGCAACAGTTGCAAGTGTGAAAAAGGGTCATAAGTCACTTTTTTCAGTGCCATTGTAACTTTGAATGGTCACTCCACACAAGCAAAGTACCAGCAAAGGAGGGGGGAAAAACTCCAGAGAAGTTCCAGAGACAGGAAGTCTAGTCCTGCCAAGAATGTAATAAGAGTTAATGGAGAGGCAGTTTCTGTCAGCAACACCAGAATGTTTCCTTCCTGCCTTCCTTACAGGATTAGGCCAGTAATTTCTTCTAACAACCGGTTCTCCGAACTGCTTAGAATGTTAACAACCGGTTCTAGCGAATAGGTGAGAACTGGTAGAATCCCACTCCTGCCCTACACCATTTCTGACCGATGGCAGTCCAGTCTGTTCTTGAAAGCTTCCAGTGATGAGGCTCCCACAACTTCTGAGGGCAACTTCTGTTCCATTGGTGGATTGTTCTCACTGTCAGAAAATGCTTCCTTATATCCAGGTTGAATCTCTCCTTGATCAGGACACTGTAACAGTCATAAATACGATTCAGTTGTCAATTATCTGAATGTAACCCACATGATTGTGGGGATGCTGCAACGGTCCCAAGTGTGAAAGAATGGTTATAAGCTGCATTTTTCAAGGCCATTGTAACTTTGAATGGTCACTAAATGAAGTCGAGGACTGCCTGTATAAGGTCTATTTCCATCCTTGGAAAATGGGACTAGGTTAGTCACATTCCTTTCAAAACGGGGAGGAGAAACCTTGGTGCGCAGGGAAGAATTGTTGAATTTCACAAGTGCTGCGTTGTTTATAGAGTTCACATTAGCTTAGGAGCGTTTAGTTAAAAGAAACAGAATGTTGGCTGTGTAAGTTCCTTCTTGAACATTTCATTTTTTAGTGCCTAAACTTTTAGAGCAGTGTTTCCCAACCTTGGCAACTTTAAAATGTGTGGATCTCAACCCCCAGAATTGGGGTGGATAAAAATAGATGATTAAAAAAAAAAAGAATTGGATTTTTTTTTCATTTAAATCCAACTTTTTAAATTTAAATCAGATTTTTTAAATCAAATTTATTTTATTTAATAGAATGCTTTAGGAGTAAAAATCTATCTAAAATAGTTTTCTATTTAAGATACATTAATAATTTAGTTTATTCACAAAATAGAGAAATGAAACATATATATATCTTTATACATATATAATTATATATAACTATAACATAATTGTAAAGATAATATAATAAAATCATATATTATAACTATGGAAAGAATTATAATTTGCTCAAATAAGTTGAAGTAAATTTGTAATTAAAGTCTAATGGTGATTTAATAATAAGATAACATGATATTGATAGTTTTTTTTACAATATGAATTTTAATCTAAATCTTCGAGGGAGAGACAGTTGATATTATGCACAAGAGATATGTACCAACTGTCACACTGTATAAGTGAAAACAGGTTTTATTTACTGTTTGATGTTTGTGTTTGTCTATGTCTGTGGTCAAAATAATTTTTTTTTTAAATGAAATGGTCAATGTCTGGAATGCACAGTTGGTACATATCTCTTGTGCATAATATCAAGAGTCTTTCCCTCTAAGATTTATATTCAAAGTCACATTGTAAAAAACCTATCCATATCACGTTATCTTATTATTAAATCATCATTAGACTCATACCTGACTCCGTTGTTACATCCTCTAACCCCCCACCCCTTTAACCTCAAACTATCCACTATTGACCTTGCCCCATTCCTAAGAGGTCTGTAAGGGACGTGCACAAGTGCACAATCGTATCTACTATCCCTGTGCCTTTATTTGTACCTCTTCGCTGTATTCTTACTCATGTTTATACTTATACCTATTATCTTGTAAGCGATTGTCAAATCAAATAAATAAATGGATGGATGGTTGAATGAATGAATGAATGAATGAAGCTTAGTTGCGTAGCATGAGGCTGTCTATTCTGCAATATTTCCATTTTTGGTATACTCATTCCGTGAATCCAAGCTCTGCAAGCTTAAATAGGAAACCTTCATATTGATTGCAAATAATAATATTAAAGATTCTAACTACCAGCAAGAATGAGTCCTTATCACTGGGGAATTCAAGGAGTTGAAGTCACACATTTTAAAGCTGCCAAGGCTGAGAAATGCTATTTTAGAGACTGCAACCAGGTCACCCGTAATGCCTTAATAGTGAAACTCCTTTTGAGCTGTTTCAAAGTCCATTGAATAAGCTGATCAAAACTTAGTTTGAGCTGCCTTCTTCAACCATGGCCACTCCAGGCAATTCCCATCATTCCCTGTGAGAATAAAACTATTCTGTGATTTTTTTTTTTTCCACCTTTGGGCACCAGAATTTAGAACTTATATACTTTGAAATCAAGGAGCTTAAAATCTAAAACAGAGAAGGGAGAAAGGGAGAATGCGTAATTCTAAGTTTCCTATCCTTTCACTTTCCTTCATCTTTTCACTTGCTTGGAGCTGCCAGACTTGGCAGTTGATGGGACTCTACACTTTAGCCTGTCAGCTGAACTGACACCTCTTCCTCCCTGACAGTGAGAGAAGTGGGCTACCATTTGAAGTTTCCAGAAACTTCCAGAATGTTACCTTTTGGGGAGTTATGGATGACAAAAATAGCCATTTGCTACTTACTGCTTTGTAAGTTCAGATACTGTATATAAGTAAAGAAGTCTGTCTGTCGGTCTGTCTGTCTGTCTGCCTGCCTACCTACCTACCTACCTACCTATCATGTTTTTCCAAAAATAAAACCCTGTCTTATATTTTTTTTGCCACCAAAAAAGGCACCAGGTCTTATTTTCAGGGGAAATCATCCACTGATTAACCTCACTAGTGCACATCGACCCTGCCCTCCTTTTCACTGTCAGAGGCCTTCAGGAATTTCTTCTGTGGCCGGCAAGGCCTTCCTGAAGGCCTCTGCAGCTGATAACAGAGTTCTGGATCGATCCGGAGCTTTGTTCTCAGCAACAGAGGCCTTCAGGAAAGTCTTGCCAGCCTTGCCAGCTACAGAGGTAGGTGCGAGGCAGGTGCCAGGGTGTGTGAGGCCTGGCTACAACTGTCCAAAGGTAAATAGTAGGGCAGCTCCACCACCCCCATCCCCACCCTAGCTTAATTTTTACCTGTAAACTCTGGAGTGGGCGGGATCTTAATTAGGGCTTATTTTTGGGGTAGGGCTTACATTGGGCGCACGTGTACAAATCAAGCTAGGACTTATTTTCAGGGTAGGTAATATTTTTGGGGAAACAGGGTATCTCTCTATCTTCTCTCCAGCTAGTTAGCTATTGTATCTATCTACCTAAGATACAGTAGATAGATTACAGTATCTGTCTGTCTGACCTACCTACCTTCTATCTATCCATGCATCCATCCATCCATGCATCCATCCATCCATCTCATTTTGGATCCACCCATCTCCATCACAGAGGACTCTGCAATTTTGCTGAGAGACCCAATCTTTATCTCTCCAGCCTCCCAATTACTTCTGCCTTTTTACCACCATTATTCTACCTTCTTTCTTCAGCATTCCTGGTTCATTTCCAAACGCACACAATGTTCAAATTCCATGACCATTTGCAATCTGTTCTTCTTGCCTTCCTTCCATTCCCTCCCAGCTGTGGCCTTGAATTCCATAGCTAGTGGTTCCCTGCCCGAGAAATCGAAATGTTTATGAATATCCCATGACAATGCTCCTTCTCAACCCCAGCTGTTAAATCCTGCACATTCTTGTAGCACCTTTTCATGACGAAATGTTTCAAGTCAAGCCACAGATACGAAATGCTTCCCGTTCCTTCATACTACGCAAACCTGCAAATCCTTCCAAGTGGATGCCCATTTTTTTTGAAGCAAATAACTAACCAGCCTCTTGAAAATAAAAGGCTTTGAAAAATTAGAATTAAAATTTGAACATTAATTCTTTGAAAAGCAAAGCCTTGGTAAAACCACACTTGGAATACTGCATCCAATTTTGGTCACCACAATATAAAAAGAGATGTTGACGCTCTGGAAAGAATGCAGAGAAGAGCAACAGAAAAGATTAAATACGAAGAACGGTTGAAGGAATTGGGTATGTCTAGTCTAGCGAAAAGCGCTCTTCCAATATCTAATGGGCTAAAAGTCTGTAGAGATTCTCAATGCTCTGGGTCATGGTTGTCCCAAAGGTGATTTTTCAGCAGGCAACTGGATTTTCTTGGCTTTTTTTTTTCCTTTTGAAGACATTTCGCTTCTCATCCAAGAAGCTTATTCAACTCTGACAGGGTAGTGGAAAGCTTCTTGGATGAGAAGCGAAATATCTTCAAAAGGAAAAATAACAAGAAAATCCAGTTGCCTCCTGATAAAGCACCTTTGGGACATCCAAGGGGCTACTGTAAAGATGAAGGAGTCAACCTGTTTTCCAAGGCACCAGAAGGCAAGACAAGAAACCAGGGGTGGAAACTAATCAAGGAGAGAAGCAACCTGGAATTGATGAGAAACCTCCTAACAATCAACCGGTGGAATGTCGTCTTGCCTTTAGAACTTGTGGGTGCTCCACAGGGGTGGGATTCTATCGGTTCGGGCGATCTGGATATTAAAGTTACAACTGGTTCGCCGAACCGGTATTTCAACCGACTGCCTGGCCTCGCTTCTCCCTCCCCTCCCCTCCCCTCCCCTCCCCTCCCAGGAGTCCTAATGTGGCACATTGTCATTGGAGATAAGTGCAGGGTCTGCGCGGGGGCTCTGGGAGGGGAAGAACAGGCCTTCTGGAAGTCCAGAAACAGACCTCTTTCCGGCTTCCAGAAGGCCTCCAGAGCCCGGGAGAGGCTGTTTTCTCTCTCCCAGAGGACCGGGGGAGGCTCTGGACCCTTGGGAGGGTGAAAATAACCTCCCCTGGGCTCTGGAGGCCCACCGGAAGCCGGAAACAGGAAGTTCCGGTAGGCCCCAGCTCCATCACTAGAGATTGGACAGCCACTTGTCTGAAATGATGTAGAGTCTCCTGCTGGAGCACGGGGTTGGACGAGAAGACCTCCAAGGTCCCTTCCAACTCTGTTATTCTTTGTTCTACTTTTTTGCAATGAGAACGGGTCATGGGCAGGGGTAGGATTCTACAGGTTCTCAGCTATTCGCTAGAACCGGTTGTTAACATTCTAAGCAGTTTAGAGAACCGGTTGTTAGAAGAAATTACTGGCCTAGTCCTGTAAGGAAGGCAGGAAGGAAACATTCTGGGGTTGCTTACGGAAACTTCCTCTCCGTTGACCCTTATTACATTCTTGGCAGGACTAGACTTCCTGTCTCAGGAACTTCTCTGGAGTTTTTTTCCCCTCCTTTGCTGGTACTTTGCTTGTGTGGAGTGACCATTCAAAGTTACAATGGCACTGAAAAAAAGTGACTTATGACCATTTTTCACACTTACGACTGTTGCAGCATCCCCACAGTCATGAGAGGCCAAGCGAGGAGTTGTGTGCCTTGATGTGAGTGATATTGAGTTGACCACGCCCAGCCAATAATATGACCATCAAGCCACACCCACCAGCTAAGCCACGCCCACAGAACCGGTTGTTAAAAAATTTGAATCCCACCCCGGTCATAGGAGCTCATTTACCCCTGGCTACAAAGCAGTTAGAAAGATTGTCTCCATGAGAGGAGTGCGTTTTACTTAGGAACAAAATTCTCTTCACTCAACATGTTTTGTTTTCAGCCACGAGACTCGGTTGGATCATCGCGAATGCAAAATTGAGGGGGCTTTTCAGAGATGACCTCAACTGTTTTTGCAGGTGTTACTTTGGGAATGACTAAATTGTGTGCCGTTCTGACAATGAATCTTACACCGTGAAGTGATAAATTCAGACTTGTTATGGCTTTGGGAATTAGATTTTTTTCGTTCAGTTATCTGGCAGAAAAAACACAGAGACATCTGCCTTCTGAAGTCATTTCCATAAAAGAGGTGATGGTGTGTTCTTCTGAATAATGATGGTTGGAGTTGCTTATCTCTCCACGGAGGTGTGTGGCCGAGAACGACGGGGTCATCCATTTGTAATTAAAGACATCTAGATTCGGTTTCTTCTTTCTCTTTGTGCCTGGAGTTGATCCCACTTTCTTCCCAGAACGCATTCAAAGTGCCTAACTGGATTTTTTTTTTTAAAAAAAGAACGTAAATGGTTAAAATCACAATCTCAAAACGGTTGAATTTAGAGGGAAATCTGAGTGGCTTTTCTAGAACCTGTTTGGTTTATTGGTTAAGGTTCTGGCCTAGAAATGAGGAGAGTGTGAGTTCTAGTCCTGCCTTAGGCATGAAGGATAGCTGGGTGACTTTGGGCCAGTCACTGGAAGATTGTGAATTCTAGTTCCTCCTTAGGCGTGAAAGCTGGCTGGGTGACTTTGGGGCAGTCACCAGAAGACTATGAATTCTAGTTCCTCCTTAGGCGTGAAAGCTGGCTGGGTGACTTTGGGCCAGTCATCAGAAGATTGTGAATTCTAGTTCCTCCTTAGGTGTGAAAGCTGGCTGGGTGACTTTGGGGCAGTCACCAGAAGACTATGAATTCTAGTTCCTCCTCAGGTGTGAAAGCTGGCTGGGTGACTTTGGGGCAGCCACCAGAAGACTATGAATTCTAGTTCCTCCTTAGGCGTGAAAGCTGGCTGGGTGACTTTGGGCCAGTCACCAGAAGATTGTGAATTCTAGTTCCTCCTTAGGTGTGAAAGCTGGCTGGGTGACTTTGGGCCAGTCACCAGAAGATTGTGAATTCTAGTTCCTCTTTAGGTGTGAAAGCTGGCTGGGTGACTTTGGACCAGTGACCAGGAGATTATGAATTCTAGTTCCTCCTTAGGTATGAATGCTGGCTGGGTATCTGTGGGCCAGTCACCAGGAAACTGTCAGAGCTGAAGAAGCTTCTTGGATGAGAAGTGAAACATCTTCAAAAGACAAAACAAGAAAGTGCAGTTTCCTCCTGAAAAAGCACTTTCGGGATCGGTGGTGAAAGTAACTTTCTTCCACATTTGAAACCAGGCCCGGACAATGTGCATCCATGACATATTTCTCAGCAAGTATGCTTTATTCCTCAGTGGGTGGAAGATATAAAAAACTGGTACCGAAACAGCCTTGCTGTTGATACCTAACTCTCTTTTCGGCAGATACAGCCATCTCTAAGCAGTTTACAGGGTCAGCCTCTTGCCCCCAACAATTTGGGGTCCTCGTTTTACCCACCTTGGAAGGCTGAGTGAACCTTCAACCTGGTGACATTCGAACTGCCAAATTGCAGGCAGCCGGCAGGCAGCAGAAGCAGCCTGCAGTACTGCACTCTAACCACTGCACCACCATGGCTCATCTTAACATGTTAAAAACTTAACAGTTTTTCTAGTGACTGTTGAAAGTTAACGACGGCACTGAAAATAAGCGACTTACGGCGGCTGTTTCACACTTGCAACCGTCACAGCATCCCCATGGTCACATGATCAAAATTTCAGATGCTTGGCAACTGACTCGTATTTATGACGGTTGCAGTGTCCCAGGGTTATGTGATCACCTGTGATAAGCAATATCAATGGGGAAGCCAGGTTCACTTAACCACGTTACTAGTTTAACTGTCCAGAGTTCCATTTGGCACATCCAACAAAAGAAACTCCTACACTCTGACCAAGAGTGTAGCTTAATTGAGAAATCCAGTGAGTCGCTTAACAACTATGGCAAAAAAGGTTGTAAAAATGGGGCAAAATGTCCCCCAAATGTCTCACTTAGCATCAGAAATTTCGGGCTCAATTGTGGTCGTAAGTCAAGGACTACGTGTACATCACTTGCAGGATCGGAGGAAACATACCGCTGAACGCAAAATGCTGGGGAATAACAATATTATTTTCATGAAAAAAATGCCAAGAAATCTGCCTCTTCTCCAAGCAGATGCATAAGCTGTAAATCAAACAAGACAGTACGAAAGAGATTTGTTGACCTTGTGGGTGTTTTGTGGGTTTGACAGATCTCTCATCACAAGTGTTGGCATCTTGGTGACGTCAATATAATGATGTCACCCTTTAGCGCCTATCTGGTTTCTTGTCCCGTTTAATGTTAGAATTATTTTTAGATTTGATTTCATTCAAAAAAAACAAAACACAGTGAAAAGAAATGGCAAAGCGAAACGCCACGCTCGGGTGTCAACTTTATTGATAAAGCATGTCCTGCCTCCACCACAAAGCTCAGAAAGGATCTTGGAAAATAAAACATTGCGTAGATGCAACGTGGTTTGAAGAATATTTTTGGTGGTTGGAAAAAAGAAGGAAAGTATGCTGAGAATTAGACAGCATCCATGCAAGGGTGGTATGGAGGAACCTCAGCAGCTGTCCTTGTAGAAAATGCAGTTCTCGTTGGCAGAATGCTAGCACTGATGATGTTGCATAGTTGGATGATGAAATACAGGTAGTCCTCGACTTACGACCCCAACTCAGCCCCAAAATTTATGTTGCTAAGTGAAATATTTGTGAGGTTTGCCCCATTTTACGAATTTTCTTGGCACAGTTTGTTAAGCGAATCGTTGCATTCGTTAAGTTAGTAACACGCTTGTTGAGTGAATCTGGCTTCCCCATTGGCTGTGCTGGACACGGGGTCTCAAAAGGGGATCCCGTGATCTCAGGACACCGCAACCGTCATAAATATGAGTCGGTGGCCAAGCATCTGAATTTTAATCGCATGACCGTGGGAGGCTGCAACAGTCCTAAGCATGAAAAAAACAGTCATAAGTCACTTTCCTTCAGTGCTGTTGGAACTTTGAACGGTCACTAAGTGAACTGTTGTAAGTTGAGGTCTACCTGCTTCTGCAAGAAAGCAAGCAACCTCAGAGAGCACCCAAGATGTGCTACTCTACTTTCTGGTTGGCTGTGCCCATAAAGGTGGCTCTTTTGTGATGATGCACATGGCATTGTCACGCCCCTGTCAGAGCCTGAATCTGAAGAGGAAGCCAAATAGCTGACAGGGAGTGGGAGTGGGGCTCTGTTTCCTATGGAGGAAACTGGGGAAGGGCAAAGTCCAGCTGGGCAGAGCAGGGAAGAGGTAGAACAAGGGAGAGGGAGTTTAGAGGATGACCGAGGCCCACCCCGTCTTCATCCTAGGGCACGCAGGGAAGAACGGAGAAGAGAGCAACGTGGGTTGGGTGGCTTACGGGGGATGAAACGGCCTTGATTCCCTTCATTAGCCACACCTGGGAATGAAAGTTTAAAAGAAATGCATGTTGAGTGCGGTAGCTGCTGGGAGCAAACGTGACTTTATCCTGTGGTGTCATTGCTTATCTGTGTTCCTGGCATCTTCCCAACAAAGTGAGTTTTGCCGTTCCTTCACATCTGGAATTCTTGCCAAATGAATTGCCTCAGTTTGGCTTGATTGGACTTAAAGTTACAGTTTGTGTTGACCATGTTTTGGACTTAATTCTCTGCAGTCAAAGGCTGTTCCTGGGAGAGTTTTTCTCCAGCCAGAAAGTAACATTGGGGCAAAGTTGGACACTGGGGGCAAAGTTGGAGCAAATAAAGGGACTCTTGTTGATTATCTGACTGTGTTGCCTTTGTGCCCCTGGTCATCACAGGCATTTTCTCAATATTCTACCAGTTTATTGCTTCTAGGTCCAAAAGAATTGACCCATTCTGGGTGGCGTGGTGGCTTAGCGGTTAAGATGCTGAGCTTGTCAGCTGGAAAGGCAGCAGCTCAGGTTCGAGACCTGAGCATCATGTGATGGGGTTAGTTCCCATTTGCACTCTAGCTCCTGCCAACCTAGCAGTGAATGTGAGTAGATAAATAGGTACCACTTCGGTGGCAAGGTAACAGCACTCCATATGATATGCTGGCCACATAACTCCAGAAATGTCTTCGGACAGCGCTCAGTGGCCTTGAAACAGAGATGAGCACTGCCTTCCTATAATCGGCAACAACTAGCAGAGCAAAATCCGCAGGGATTCCCTGGCTGTAAAGCACTTTTGACAGGTATCCTGGCAGACTTGACACTGGGAAAGAAAACCTTTTAGAAATGCCTCCTAGGGCTACATGGGACCTGGGATCTCAAGACAAGAAACTCTGCTGAAAAAAAAACGCCTTAGGCTGCGTTCAATCACGTCCCTTTAGGAAACCAAATTGAAACGGTTCCTTTGGCAATTTCACAAAAATATATTTTCCGTTCCCTGCAGGTTTTGCTTTCAAAGTTTTCCTTCTTCCGCTCGAACCACTGGGAGAGCAGCCATAAAACAGCGCATGGATGCTCTTTTCCCACAGGCTCCAAACCCTTTAAAAATTTGACAGATAGGTTACCTAGAACGACAGAATAAAATGAGCTGAAATAAATACACTTCCCATTTAAAGGACTCAAAGAGCACGCAGCCTCCGAGAACATTTGATCTGTTCCTGGAAGTTAGTTAAACTTTTTATTTTTCCTCTCTCTCTCTTCTTTTTTACCCCCGGCTCCGATCCTTATTACGCATTTGGCATTGAAACGGCTTCGTTGCATTTTGGTGACTGATGAATTTTGTCAGTGGAAAGCCCTGGGGTGTGTGTTTGTGAGTTGAATGGGGAATGCAATCATTTGGCAATTTATGCTGATAGGAAATGGTATTCTTTCCTCATTTCTATTTGCATTTCGTTTTACAAGCGTAAATTCAGTAGAACTGGGCTTTTCAAATTGAAATAAACTATTCTGTCAAAGAGATGATTCAAGGGGGAGATGGAGTTAAAAAATAAAGAAAGGAAAAGCTTCCAACTTATACGTTTTCCGGCACTGTAAAATTTCAACAGGAGAGCAGAAACCGGCCTCTGCTCATATTTCTTAGGAATCAGGGGAGAAATTTAGAAGAACTCCTGCAGCATTTCTGCGGCCAGTCGTAAGGGCAAATGACCACTGGAATGGTGCAGTGGCCGTAACTTTGAAATGGGCCCATAACTAAGTTAGAAGGGATCTTGGAGGTTTTCATGCCCCCATCAGAGCCTGAATCTGTGGAGGAGGACAGGCCGGAGCTGGAGCCGACAGAGATCATGGGGGCGGCTTCATTGGCTTCATTGGAGATATGTGGCGAGGAGCAGGCCGAGGCAGCCCAGGGCCCCTCAGGATTGGGGTGGCTTGTTAGCAGGGAGGAGCGGGGGCAGGATGACTGAGAGAGGACGAGCAGTGGAAATGAGGAGTGGCGGAGCTCAGGCGACGAGCAGGGACTGTCCTCTCCTGATCCCTGAGCTGGGAGAGTGGAGAGAAGGCAGGAACAGGCTGACGCGACAGCTCAGGTGGAGAGCGCCCCGCCCCTCTTCAGAAGACACACTTGGGGATTTAAGGAGACACTGTGGGGAGGGGGCGTTTGTCAGGAACAAACGCTGAATTTGTAGAGTTTTGTGTGTGCCGTTGAAGACATTTGGAGCTTGCAGGAATTCTTGCTTCTTCCTTGCTTCGTGGACTCATTGCTTCTTCCTTACTCTGTGGACTCATTGCTTCTTCCTTGCTTCGTGGACTCATTTCCCTGTTCCTTTGTTTTGCTGGACTGCGTGCAGCCAGAGGCTGCTCTCTCTCTCTCCCTCCCTCCCTCCCTCTCTCTGTGTTCTGCACTTGCCAAGAATGTGGGAGCATTTAGGGAAATTTGGAGCATTCAGAGGGAGTTTGAACTCTCAGCTGGCAGTGTGTCCTTCATGCCTTGTCCCGGAGCATCGCCAATCCCTTGGTCAAGCAGGAGAACCTACATCATTTCAGACAAGAGGTTATCCAATCTCTTATTAAAAGCCTCTAGTGGCGGAGCACCGACAATATGAGTCAATTGCCAAACGTCCAATTTTTCATCACGTGACCATGGAGATACTGCAATGGCCTTAAGCGTGGGGGGAAAAGGTCATAAGCCACTTTATCCATGTTGTTGTAACTTTGAAGGATCACTGAAGGAACGGTTGTAAGTTGAGGACTACATCAGATCTGGAAACTTGTTCCTGTGGATTCTTATTTTAAACCCATCTCGTTTTTTTGTACTAACCCTGAGGTTTTTTTTAATTATTATTATAATACTATGATTTCTGGAGAGAAGTCAAGACGCAGAACTGAGTAACTTTCGGCGTTCGCGGTACATTCGTTGGCAAGCATTACCTCCTTGCTTTTCGAAATAAAATTATACAGTACGATGGGCGTTCATTTCTTGTCTCTCCTCTCCTTCACCCCAATTTCCAAAACAGGCAGAGAAATGGAGCGTTGGGCAGCTCAATCCAGGGATAAGTGTTTGTGTGAGTATGTGAAAAGAGAGAAGGGACACCAGGAAAATGACCAGAGTGATTTCCTTTAAACATAACCGGTGGATAACGTAATCCTTCTATCAAACATTAAATCGGGGCATTTGTGGAAAGTTCTCCTTGGTTTTTGTAAAGCAGGTGCACAGAGATATTTTCATTTAACCAGGCTGGCTTTCTTTATTTCCCTATTGGTTCGGATTACGTTTTTGGCCACTGTTTTTAAGAGTCGGGTTGCAGCTGACTTGAGGGCTGCAGCCCTGATGAAAAATTTCCCAATTTATCATTTGTCTCTGGATGCTATTCCTTTCTCCCTTTGAAGACTCGGCTACTCCGAGGAACTCATAGACCAGGATGAGGGTGAGAAGGTAGTTTTACCATACCATCCTCAGCTGGCAACTTGCTATGGCCAACTTACCATGGCCAACTCACCATGGCCAACTTGACATGAAGCAATGGGTGGAAACTAATCAAGGAGAGAAGCAACCTAGAACTAAGGAGAAACTTCCAGATAGTTAGAACAATTTTCCAGTGGAACAACTTGCCTCTAGAAGTTGTGAATTCTCCAACACTGGAAGCTTTTAAGAAGAGATTGGATAACCGTTTGCCTAAAATGGTGTATGCCTGAACAGGTGGGGTTGGACTAGAAGACCTCCAAGGTCCCTTCCGACCTATTCTACTCTACTCTACTCTACTCTACTCTACTCTATTCACTTGCTATGGCCAACTAACCACAGGACAGTTCGCTCTGGGACAAGTGTTACACTAATTAATCAAAGAAATGGTGGATTAGAATCATTAAAGGATGCAAAAGGAGGGTCAAAATGAAATGTGAATGACAAAAATTAAAATAATTTTTGTTTATTTTAAATAATTAAATAGAATTGTTAAATAGAATTGTGTCTTGAAACTAAATGTCTTGTGATGAGTTGGCCGTGGTGTGTTGGCTATGGCAACTTGTCCCATTCCCTCCTCAGCATCTGCTGGTTTATGTTGGCCAAGATGAGCAACAAGAAGGGAGGCATTTTTCTACCTTTATTTCTAGATTTGGGTTCCTAGAGGTAGGTCCTCGACTGACGTCCAGTTGCTTAGCAACCCTTCAAAGTTACGTCTGACTCCCCAAAAATGGACTTACGACCTTGATTTAAAGTTCCAATGTCCATCTCTGTCCCAATGGTTATAATGTTTGTGTTTTGGACACCCAGTGACCCTACATTTACCACAGTTTGCAGACTCCTGCAGTCATGTGACCACGATTTACGATGTTTTTGCAGGAAACCGTCCTTTTTAGTTAAAAAACCCCCAGCTCATAGCAAGCGATGGGTTTGCTTTGTGACTGCCGTGTTCTCTTTACAACTGCCATAGAAAAAGGCCACAGGAAAATTGGGCACAGTCATGTGGTGACCTGCTTTATGACTATCATGACCAACAGCTGGAATTGTGGGCATAATTATGTTGTAAGTCGAGGACTATCCGTATTGGGGAATGGAATCCTTCAAAACCAGCCCCGACTAGCCAATTGGTATATATTGGTGGCCATTTTCTGAAGGAGAAACTCTGGAGATGTTATGAATGTAACTTTTGTTGTTAACTTTTTCTAATGTGTATTATTCACTCCTATAATGTTTTCATAAGGCAAGAGTCTTTAAACTTGGCAAGTTTAAGACTTGTGGACTTCAATTCCCAGAATTCCTGACATGACTGGAGGAGGAATTCTGGGAGTTGAAGTCCACAAGTCTTAAAGCTGTCAAGTTTGAAGGCCCCTGTCATAAGGTGTTCTTTTTAAAATTTCACTAAATACCCAACAACACTTAATTTATGTAATAAAAAAAAAAAAGTGTCATGCCCCTATTGGAGTCTGACTCTGAGGGAGAGGAGGAACAGCTGACAGGGAGTAGAAATGTGGCTCCGGAGGTTGTGGAGGAGGCTGGGGAAGGACAGAGGCTGGCTGGGCAGTCAGAGGAAGACCCAGGCCCATCCCCTCTCCATCCTAGGGCATGCAGGGAGGAGAGGATAAGGGAGAGATGTGAATGGTGTGGTCTATGGGGGGAGAAAAGGGCCTTGATCCTCTTCATGGGTTGCAGCTGTGAGAACCGTTTAAAAGGACGGACATGCGTATGGGCCAGTGCTGGAAACAATGCGTGAAAATATCTCTAGTCTGTCCCAGTGTTTATTCCGATATCTATGGGTCTTCAAGCCCTTATCTTGCCTGGTTCCCTTAATTGCTTCAGTGTGGTTTGTGTTGTTTTTGCTATTTATAATTTATAGGCATTTTTAGTTTAAACGCATTTCCTCCTATTCGTAACTGTTTGGGGGGAAGTTTTTTGTCTCCAGTCAAGGATATTTGGAGCTTTGAAGCCAAGTTGAAGGAATAAAAGGGGCTTTGCCTGTTTTTTGTGACTTTGTTTATTTTTGTATCCTACCCTGGGTCATCACAAAAAGTTTCTATTTGATAGTGCTTATAAGTTTCTCTTTGATAGTGCCTTCAGAGTTGAAGGGATTTCCCCCCATAGTTTCTCCTGCTGAATCTTACAAAACTTTCCATTCTACTTTTGGAGACTTGACATCCAAACAAACCCCTCCCCAGCACTCTTTCATCAAAGACAATTGTGGATACGTGGAAATGTGATTTTCATACCAATCGGTCAGGTTTGTTCATTTCAAGACAGTAACGATTTATTCTCACCACTGCGCGCTGTCTCAATTGCTTTTGGCTACTTTGTGAAAATGGGAAGAAATGCAGATTGAAATAAGACATTAGGCGTTGCTTGTCCTCACCTTTCTCTCTTTTCTCATTGTGGTTCAGAAATTGGCTTCTCACCTTTTTCTCCTTCCTGTCCTGGTTCCTCCCGCTCTCCCAAATTTGGGCTGCTTCCTGTAAAGAGCATAGTCATTATGTCATCCTCATTTGTTTTACAACATAGCAAAGTGCAGAAATAATAAGCCAGTCAAAAATGTTTACATGTCAATGTATGTATGTCAAACATATTGAAGGGTTTAAAAACAAATTCTTATGTAAATAAAGAACAAATGGTTATTCCACATGTTGACTATAAACTATGTTGGAATCATCGTCATCTCCTTTTAACAACCCCATAATCCTTTGCAGGGTGGAGTCTGGGCAACTGAATGGAGCTAGCAGAGTACTTAATGGCCCGATGCCCTTCCTGTCACCAATGCGGAGTTTTGTTCAGCAGATACAGTTTAACTGTGCCCAGAGAGAGAAATATCTGCCTCTACCTAGGATCGAACTCCCAGCCTCCTGATCGTGAGGCAAGAGCTCCACTCTATAAGCTATGCTGGAATGCCTCCCTTATATTCACAAAGAATATTATAGAGCCATAAAAATCATAGAGCTGGAAGGGATTTTGGAGGTCTTCTAGTCCAACCCTTCAGAAGGCAGGAGTTTTTATACCATTCCTAGACAAATTGTTGTCCAAACTTTTCTTAAAAACTTCCAGTGATGGAGCATCTACAACTCCAGAAGACAAGCTATTTCATTGATCAATTGTTTGGCATGATCTGTTTTTACAGAATAAAAGAGTTGGAAGGGAGGAAACCCTGTACAGGTAGTCCTCAACTTACGACCACAGTTCAGCCCCCAAAGATATTTGTTAAGTGAATTTTTACCCCTTTGATGACCTTTCTCACCATGGTGGTTAAGCGAATCACCGCCATTGATAAATTGGTAAGATGGTTGTTAAGTGAATCTGGCCTCCCCGCTTGATTTTCCTTGTCAAAAGGTTGCAAGAGGGGATCACGTGACCTTGGTAAACAGCAATGGTCGTAAGTATGCACCAGTAGCCAAGCGTCTGAATTCTGATCCCATGATCATGGGGATGCTAAAACAGTCGTAAGCAGAGGTGGGTATTCAGCGGGTTCTGACCAGATCTGGAGAACCGGTAGTGGAAATTTTGAAAGTTTGGAGAATTGGCAAATCCCACCTCTGACTGGCCCTGCCCCCATCTCTTCTCTGTTTCCCAAGTCCCAGCTGATTGGCTGGGTCTTCTCTGGTTGCCCTGCCCGGGAGAACGGAGCTGGAAAGCAGGTTAGTCGGGTGGGGAGGGAGTGGGGATTTTGCAGTATCCTCCCCCTGCCACACCCACCAAGCCACACCTAGTAAAAAAAATTTAATCCCACCACTGGTCATAAGAGTGAAAAATGATCCTAAGTCAATTTTTCAATGCTGCTGTAACTTTGAATGGTCACTAAATGAACTGTTGTAAGTCGAGAACTGCCTGTTACCCTATCAGACAAATGGTTGTCCAATCTCTTCTTAAAAACATCCGCCGTTGGAGCATTTCACAATTTCTGGAGGCAAGTGGTTCTCCTTCTCACTGTCAGGAAATTCCTCCTTATTTGCAAGTCGGATCTCCTGCCGATCATCTTCATCATGTACTGCTCTCTGGCTCTATGGAGAATAAATCTACCCGCTCTTCTCTTTGACAGCCCTTCAAGTATTGGAAGATGCTATCCTGTCTCCCCTGAGCCTTCTCTTTCCTAGCTAAACATACTTAGTTCCCTTAGCCATTAATCATACGGTTTAGCCTCCAGACCCCTTATCATCCTTCTCTGCACTCTTTCTAAACTAGGGGTGTCATGCTCAAGGCTCGGGGGCCAGATCCGGCCCATGGGGTGCTTAGATCTGGCCCATGGGGCCACCCTGGGAACAGTGAAGGACTGGCCCATAGTGCCTCTGCCAATAAAAATGGAGTTCGTTTTCTGCCAGTCAGAGGGTTGCAGGAGTCCATCGCAGCCACAAACGGAGCATGCGAGGGCCCGCTGGTGGCCCTCCCGAGCTCTGTTTTCATTGGCAGAGAGTTGCAGGAGGCGGTCACAGCCCAAAACGGAGCTTGGGAGCCCCTTTTCACCGTCAGAGTCCTCAGGTCATCACAGGCACCCTGAGTGATACTGAGCTGGCCACGCGTCCCCCGGCCCCGACCCTGCCCCCCCCCGAGGTCAAACACAACCCTAATACGGTCCTCAATGCAATCAAGTCTGACACCTCTGTTCTAAGCCTTCAGCATTTTTTTTTCTTCTGCAGAACCGTAGAGGTGATATTCCAAATGCGGTCTCACTAGTTACAACACTTAACTTTGATTTTATTATAGCAATAGCACTTAGACTTATATACCACTTTATAGTGCCCCTTACAGCCCTCTCTAGGCGGCCTATTGCCCCCCAACAATTTGGGTTCTCATTTTACCTACCTCGGAAGGATGGAAAGCTGAGTCAACCTTGAGCCTGGTGGGATTTGAACTGCCAAATTGTAGACTGCTGGCTGCAGCGGAAGTAGCTTTCAGTACTGCACTCTAACCGCTGCGCCACAGAGGCCCCTTTATGTTGAACTAATTAGCAGAAGAAAGAATATAGATGTGTGCAAAGATAGCAACCGAGGATGTTAAGAAAATACCTGCCGTCTTCTTACCTTGAGAAAGGGCCAAGAAGGACACGCTTCCTTGGTTATGAATTATTCAAGTTTTAAAGTCTCTAATCCAGGGCAGCCTGGATGACAGGTTCATTTGGCCTTCTGCCAGGGTCACGTTCCATGAAGTCGATGGGGCCAAGTCAAAAGCCTCCCACGTTGAAATATAATTACGTTTAAATTTAACCAATTAATCATAATGTGATTAACCTGCTCCCTCCAAGCCTTGCCTTTAATAAATTTCTCAGCCCTAGCGTATTTATAATTTAAATCTGATGAAAAAAGTTGGGAAGGTTTCTGAGAACTTGGTGCAAAGGTGTTGATTGGAGAAGAGTCTTTTGAGCGGGGGATGATCGATGGCCTCTTTGCTGATTAAAATATAAAATACTAGCTCTATACCCGCGCTTCGCTACGAAACTATGTGATCGGGGTTAGTTTTTGGGGAGCAAAATGGAGGTGGGGGGGGGAATTGTCCATTTGCCTATCAGCATCCATTGGTATTCATCTGGCTAGCATCTTGACAGTGTGTGAGAGTTGAGGGCTGTTTGGAAACTGAAAGATGTGAGCAAGAAGGAGACAGCAAGGAGCCTGGGCGTGGTTTAGCTCAACTGTTCTGTACTAGAGCTGTACTAGGCCTTTGGATACAGCTGCCTTTCAACTCTCTCTTACCTGCTCGATTCAGGAACATTTGGGGATGAAAACGGAGGGAAATGATTACCTTTGCGTCATGATGCCATCTTCGTGCCATCCTGTTAACTACCTGTTTGTATTTGTTGTTCAGTTTATTGGTTGTTCTGAAGGAAGTACAAAGTTGCCTTATAGAATTCTTTACTGGCCAAGTGTGATTGAAGGAATTTGTCTTGGGTGCATAAGTTCTCAGATACAAGTGATAAATCATGATCATAGCCATCATAAATACATTCATCATGAATCATACGATACAACACTTAGCGATGGTCATAGGATACTAAATAAGCAATCAACATAAATCATACTAGGATACAAAACAAAACAATATAAATCGTAAAGATACAAGCAACAAAGTTATAGTAGAAAAGGAGACAGGTAATAGGAAGGATGAGAAGAATAAATAGTACTACAGTCTTAGTAAATAGTTTGACGTTGTTGTGGGAATTAGTTGTTCAGCAGGGGGGGAAAACTGTTCTTGTGTCTAGTTGTTCAGGTGTGCGATGCTCTACAACATCATTTTGAGGGTAGAAGTTGAAACGTATTTATTTATTTATGTACATGATAATACTGTGATGCATGTGACATCATTCTGAGACAATTGTGAATTGGTATGGATATTTATGATTGGATGAAGTGAAGATCTACTACGTAGCAGCTAGTCCTTCCAAGTGTTAGAAAGAATGTGCCATGGGTTCAAACTCCAGGGTTTCATACTTTAGTAGTTTGAGGAAGGATCAGGAAATAACAAGCTATAAGCTTCGCAGTCCGAGAGAACTCCCAATTCTCCTTCTCAAGCTTTCCCAGCCAGGTGTCACCCCATTTTCCGCAACTGGCTCAGGAGATGGATTTAAAATGCACCTTCATCTTTACTCTTGGAGCATCCAGGAGATGCACAATTCAGGAAGGAACCAACCAACCTCCTTTGGATCCTCTGGTGGGGTGAGGTGAATGAGTTTTTAAGGCTTAGAGGTAGAGTAGAGTAGAACCGAACAGGAGAGTTGGAAGGGACCTTGGAGGTCTTCTAGTCCAACCCCCTGCTTAGGCTTCTTGTCTGCCCTCAGGTGCTTTTGGAGAATAGCTTGACCCCCCTCTTCTTTGTGGCAGCCCCTCAAATATTGCACATTGCTATCATGTCACCCCAGTTCTTCTTTTCACAATGACTTCAGATCTCTGCTGTGTTGGCCTATAGTGGAAATAGGAGAGTCTGTCAGTCAGTGGGAGCTGTCCATTGTCCTGATCACGATGACTTCAGCTTCAGCAACCTGATTTAACCGGACTACGCCTAACATCAGTTTCTCAGAAGGTTCAAACTTCTGCCAGTTTAAATCACCATGCGATATTACGGGATAGATCAGATGGGTGGGTCTTATACAACACAGCCCAAAACTGAACGCTGTTCAGTGAGACATTTGTTAAGTGTGTTTTGCCTCGTTTTACAAACCTTTCTTACCCGAGTGCGGTTGAGTGAAACACTGCAGTCGATAATTGTAAGTGACCTTGCTCGTTCAGGGAATCCGGTTCCCCCGTTGACTTTGCTTGTCAGGAGGTTGCAAAAAGGGGGATCATGTGACCTTTGGGCGCAGCAGTGGGTTGCAGTGTCCCAGGGTCACGTGATTCCCTTCTGCGACCTCCTGACAAATAAAAGCCAATAGGAAAGCCTGATTCAGTTGACAACCATGTTGTTAAATGTAACAGCTGCAATGATTCACTTCACAGCTGTGGCAAGAAAAGTTGTAAAATGGGGCAAAACATGCGAACTCTTGCTTAGCAACAAAAAATTTTTAGGCTCAATTGAAGCCATAAGTCAAGTACTACCTGTACCCATAACTATAATGGTAGAAGAAGAGCCGGTGTTACGCTTGCAGGAGGAATAATAATGCTTTGTTAAGCATCTTGTTTCTGCCTTACTTCCTTCTTGGTTCTTCCTCCCTCCTTCTTCTGAACTGGAGCAGCCTTGAGAGTCTGTGGCTCAAATTAAACTTATCGATCAGCGTTTAATCTCTTTTTAATTACGGCCCACGGAGATTGCAGAGGAGATCCAGAGTATTTGCTAGCCATGGCCATCCCCTTAAAAGTTTTATCAAGCAATACTGCCTGAACTTCTAACCCCTGAAATGAAACAGGAGGTGCTGTTTATTATCTCAACCGCACTCGTGCCAAAATAAGCAGTGGCATCCAAGAAACGAAGACAAGGTGGCCGTCTTCCTACAGATTGCAGATTAACAGAGTTGGAAGGGACCTTGTAGGTCATCTAGTCCAACCCCCCACCAAAGCAGGAGACCCTACACCATTTCTGACAAATGGCAGTCCAATCTCTTCTTGAAAGCCTCCAGTGATGGAGCTCCCACAACATCCGAAGGCCTTGAGGGACTCCTCTAAAGCAGTTGTCTTTGGAATTTTAGGAGTTGATATCTAAACATTTTTGGCTGAGGTTGAGAAAGACTCCTCTAAGGGATTGTCTTCTATTGTTAAGGTAGCATCCTCATTGATAAGGTCTTTCTTCTGTCTGACACCTTTTTCGATTAACATGGAGATAGCAACCGTTGTGGCTTGCCGGTGGCTGACGGAGCTGGCAGCAGAGTTGGACAGTAGTGAGGAGGTTGGGGAGGAACCTGGGCCAGTCTTGAAGGCTGAGGAGGGCTCGGATGAGGGCTCTGCATCAGAGGCAGGGATGGGCCAGGGCAGGCCTGCAGTCATCCGCTGCCTTCAGACTCAGACAGCAATGAGGCGGGGGAGCTTCTGGAACCGATTCCCAGCCTGCGCATGCACAGGACTACCAGAAGACAAGAACAATTGAGAAAGCAGTGTTGACTCAGGAGTAAGGCCACACCTCAGAAACGATTGGTCCCTCCCATAGGACATAAAAGAGGAGCAATGTCTTAGATGACTATTGGCTAGTCTTCTTTCTCCCTCAGTGTTTATTTACTGGTTTTGGCCAAAATACCCCATAGCAAACAATGGGTTTGCTTAATGTCTGCAGCATTCACGTAACAACCGCCACAAAAGTGGTCATAAAATCAGATCTGGTCACATGACAACCTACTTACTGTCACAAGTTAGGGCTCCATTGTGGTCGAAATTCAAGGACTACCCGTAATTTCTGGTAATGGTAAACCCCGATGCCCTGCGTACAGTGGGTAAATAGTGAGTCATACTCGCACTCCTTTTCTTACCATTTACTCAGTTTGATTGACTTAAAAGTAGAAGCTAGTTAAGATCTTGTCAGCCACAGATGAATTGATGGCTCTAGTTATGAAGGAATAGAGAGAACGGAGTAGCTTTTGAAACAGTACCAAGAAAAAAAGGCCACAACCCCACAAGCAAGTTGCAGAATTCTGTTTGCTGCTGACCTTGCTAATCATTTTCATTCAGTAATGAAGACTTGGTTGTTTAAGATTAATGACTCCATTGGATTCTGGCAATGGACTTTTTGCCTGGTGTAGAACAAGAAAACGATTTTATTAATCTTGCACGTAAGAGTGCCGAGTTGAAAGTGAAGTCATAAAACTTTGTTTTAGAGTAAAAATGGCTGGTGAGAAAACTAGAGAAACAAAACAGAAAGTGGGTGGGGTTTTTTTTTGTTTTATTTTTCTGTCTATGGAGAATTCATCATCGTCCAGGTCGTGGTGATCCCAAAGGTGTTTTTTTTTATCCAAATGGCAACGGGACTTTCTTGGTTTTTGGTCTTTGAAAATGTCTTGCTTTCCATCCAAGAAGCTTCTTCAGATGATAAGAACTCAAGGAGCTTCTTGGATGAGAAGCGAAACATTGTCAAAGAAAAACACACAAAAAAGTCCAGTTGCCTTTGTTTTTTTGGGAAAAAGCACCTTTGGAACAGGTTTTGTTTTTTCCTGGTCCAAAGGACAGAGATCTTTGCCGTTATTAAGTGAATCCGGCTTCCGTCACTGACTTTGCTTGGGGAAAGGCCACTGGGAAGGTTGCAAATGGAGATCACACAATCCCAGAACCCTGCAACCTCCATGAATACATGCCGGTTGCCAAGTCACGTGACCATGGGGAATGCTGCAATGGTCGTAAGTGTGAAAGCCAGTCACGAGTCAGCTTCTTCAGTGTCGTTGTGACTTTGAACAATCATTAAACGAACGGTTGTAAGTCAAAGACTACCTGTACAGGAAACACTTTCCTAAGATCCATGACATGCTGCCTTAGAAAACTCATGTGGCCATGATGGATGTGAAAGGGGAGAGAGGAAGGAAGGAAAGAAGGAAGGAAGACAGGGAAAGGGGAAAGAAGAGGAAGGAAGGAGAGGGAGGGCGGGAAGGAAGGAAGATAAGGAAGGAGAGGGAAGGAAGGAAGAAAAAGGGAAAAGCAAGAGGGATAAGAAGAAGGAAGGAGGGAGGGAAGAAAAAAAGAAGGGAGCAGGCAAAAAAGAAAAGGAGGAAGGAAAGAAGGTGGGAGAGGGAGGAAGGAAGGGAAGAGAGGAAAGGCGGGAGAAGGGTAGAGACAGGAAGGAAGGGAAAGAGGGAAAGGAAAGCTGGGAGAGGGATAGAGAGAGGAAGGGGAGAGGGAGAAGGGGAGAGAGGGGAAAGGAGAGAAGAGAGGAAGGGAGGAAGGGAAGGAAGGAGAGAAAGGAAAGCGGGAGAAAGAGAGGAAGGAAGGGAAGGAGAAGAAGATGGGAGAGGTGGAGGAAGAGAGTGGGAGAGACAGAGACAGAGAGAGACACGCAAATGAGAGCTACAGAAGACCAAGCATCCAGAATGAAAAGAGGGAAGTGTCCCTCTCTTGTCCTTGCCCCACCCTGGGCTTGTCGTTGCCCAAGCAAGCCGTCCAGATGTCTACAGATGTCTTCAAGCAGTCCAGATGTCTTCTCCATAAATTCTCCTTCCGAAAGGCTGGATTCCTGGGAAGCTTTCCCTCTTCCCGATTGGAGAACCTGCTCCTCTCAAGGACCGTCTTGCTCTGGAGGCCATCAGGATGGTTACCGTACCCCAATTCCTTTTCCGGGTCTCCTGTCCCCCTGCGACCTGCTCCTTGGTTCCTCGCAACGCTGGGGAATTAAAACGACCTGTCCTCTCGCAGGTTTATTTAACGACAATCTTTTGTGTGGATTATTCGTCCCCTTCCACCAACGTTCACTTGCCAGGGTTCCTTAGGTGGTGCAGCTCCTGCGTTCCTCGGAAAGCGAAGAGCCTTCTCCGTGCTAGGCAGGCATCCAAGAAAAAAAAAGTCCATTCATTTCGGAGAAAAAGAATCCAGTAATGATGACAAGACATTTGCAACGACAGGCGAGGAGAGCCGTGGGGATCGTAAGTTTCCCTAGAATGTGGCAGGGAGCTGAAATTCAGAGGCTCAGAAAGACCCAAAAAACCCAAACCAACCCAAATGTCTTAAAAGCTCTTTCTCTTACTCCCTTTCCTGCAGGGAGTCCTCATCTTGTAGCCCTTCATTTAGTGACGGTTGCAACATGACTGGAACGGATGACCCTTGCAGTAGTGGTGGAATTCAAATTATTTTACTGCCGGTTCTGTGAGCGTGGCTTGGTGGGCATGGTGTGGCTGAGTGGACGTGACATGGCTTGGTGGGTGTGGCTTAGTGGGCATGGCAGGGGAAGGATAAAGTAAAATCCCCATTCCCACCCCATTTCTGGGGGAAGGATACTGCAAAATCCCCATTCCCTCCCCACCTCTCTAACCTGCTTTCCAGCTCTGTTCTCCTGTGCAGGGCAACCAAAGAAGACCCAGCCAATCAGCTGGGACTCAATGGGAGGCAGAGAATAGATGGGGTTCAGGAGGCCAGTCAGAGATGGAATTTGCCAGTTCTCCAGACTACTTAAAATTTTGGCTACTGGTTCTCCAGAACTGGTCAGAACCTGCTGAATACCCACCTCTGCCTTGCAGCATCCCCAACAAGATCAAAATTTGGACCTTTGGCAAACTGGCCTGTGATTGCCCCTTTCTGAGAAGCAAAGCCATTGCAGGAAGCCAGATTCGCTTCATTGAACTGTTTGTTTCCCTTAACAACTTGCAGTGACCCACTTAACAACCGTGTAAAGGAGGCTGTAAAATCAGGCCCAATTAAATAAGTTCCTACCTTGCTTAACAACAGAAGTTCTTGGGGTTGTATGTTCAAAGCAAACTGAGGAAAGCAGCCTGTCAGGTCCCTTTACCCCATAGAAAATTCCCTGTCGCATTAATTACTTCGTCAGGGCAGGTAAAGGGTCTAAGACAGGGATATCAAACTCAAGGCCTGCAGGACAGATGTAGCCCACAATGTGGGTTGGATCCTGGCCTGTGGGGCCGTCCTGGAAAATGCAAGGGGCCAGCCCACATTGCTTCCACCCGATCTACCCAATGCAAAGAGGAAACATGGCGGCAGTTTGGGGAGTGGCCTCAATCTGTCTATACCCACCCACCTGGCCACCCCCCCTCCCCAAGCCAGCAATGCCCAGTGAGTGGCGTCAAACTGGCCACTCCCACCCAGTTGGCCATGCCCACCCAGTCAGCCACTCTCACCCACCCAGCCATGCCCAGTGAGTGGTGTCAACCACTGCCCTGATGAATGACCTTTGGGAGGGCCAGGCGGGTGTGGCTGACTGGGTGGGTGTGGTCAACTGGGTGGGCATGGTCAGCTTGACACCACTCACTGGGCATGGCTGGGTGGGTGAGAGAGCCCTCAATGAAATTGAGTTTGATATCCCCTGGTCCAAGACATCCCAAAATTGCCACTAACCACCAACCACTTAATTTCCCAAGAATTACAGGATTCAGGACACATTTCTGGAAATAGTGACACTGGGAGCTGTGTCCAGGTTCCCATTACTTTTAAATTATTATTATTATTTATTATTATTATTATTATTATTATTATTATTATTTTAAAGACAGGAATCCTGTCAGAAACAAAGCGAGGCATTTGTGGGCCCTTAACTTAGTTTGTATAGATTTTTTTTCCTAGTGCCTATGACATTATTCCTTTTCTTTTGGGGGATGATAATGATTTTAATTTTGTATACTTTTTCCTAAACGTTTTCTTCTGATCTTGTGTTCCACTCCAAGTCTACTAGGAATTGAGTAAGCTATAAATATTTTGAATATAAATAAAACCCTGCCCACTTAGATATATCCCCCCTTCCTTTTTAGCTTTTCCATCTGGTCTGAATCAAAATGTGATGTTTTCTGATTGATCTAAGTAACAACTGATGAAGGATGAGACATTAAATCACCTTTCCTTGCCTTTGATACTTTCTTCTTCCTGGTTGGGAAGTAAGTGAAGCTCTTGGATTCAATGTGTGATAATGAAGAAACATAAAAATCCTTATTACTCATTGGAGGAGAGTTCTGTTATGCACCGAGAAAAGAAAATAATATGCTTAAATAATTTTCTAAATGGGATTAGGCTTATGCATTTGTAGAAAAACAGCCCATTGCTTGTTTCAAAATTTATTATATTTGCCATTGTGGCCTTATTTTGTATTGGTACTAAACACTTGGTGCCCTGTGCTTTCTGGCTGAAATAATTGACTATTCTCTGCTCCTTTTATAGTTTAAAGAAACACTTTGGTGTTGGTCTGCTTGGAGAAGGAAACTTTCAGGAATGTTTTTCTGTGTTTTCCTAACAGTGTCATTATCTTCAACAATTAACCTCCCCTTATTTTAAAAAGTCTTAATAAAGGCTTTCTTTGCTAGGCTTGCTTTATGCCAACTCTGTGTTAAAAGGAAAATAATAATAATAATAATAGGGAACATAATTTGCGCTTGGCCCATTTAGGCTAATCCAGGAAATTTGATTTTAAAAAAAAAACATTGCCAGTGTTGCTTTTACAGGTAGTCCTCATTTAGTGACTGCCTCGTTCAGCAACCTTCAGTTATGACAAGGATGAAAAAGAAACCTTGCAACCAATCCTCATATCGGTTACTTTTGCAGGTCTGTAAAGCAATGGAAAGTCAAAGGATATGCACAATTGCAGTTTCTCTTAGTGACCGCTTTAATTAACTACCAAGTTGCTACGGTAGTCCCAATTGTGGTCACTCAGTGGGTGTTCTGACCAAGGCTTCCTGAGATACCAACAAACACATATAAAATCCAAAACTCTTTTATTTTAATTCAATGGCTGTGAATTATCGTCATTCACAGCCCGGAACAAGTCTTAACTGGTTATAATTAGTCCTAGGGACATTTGCCAAAGTTCTTCGGGACATATGTCTGATAAGAACGCATCTTATGTGACTTGAAGTGCTGTCAACTAAAGTCCCAATTAATCCTTCAAAACCAAACAGAGAACAAATTCACCACGGAGCATTCAGATTCCAAATCGATCAGAGCAAACAACGTTGCTTCCTGCAAAGGTTTTCCTACCTTTGCACTTCCTTTATACCTTATGGGAGGGACAATTACCTCCAAGCCTTACTCCCGAGTTGCCCCTTTTGTCTTAGCTGCTTTCGCCTTCTGGCAGCTCTGCACATGCGTACACTGGGAACAGGCTCCCCTTGTTCCTCTGCCTCGCTGCTGTCAGATTCTGGAGGCTCTGCATAACTCCCAGATGGCCCTGGCCCCATCTCTGTATCGGACGCAGGACCCTCGTCCGAGTCCTCCCCAGACTCCCGTTGTGGTCCCTGTTTTTCCCCACTGTCCGATTCTGCTGCTGTTTGCACAGGCTGCTGGCGAACCACAACAGTCGGGATGGCCTGTAGTTTGGTTATTGTATTGGCACCAGTTCTTGGCACGTAGTATACAGGTAACTCTCAAACTACAACAATTTGTTTAGCAAACATTCAAAATTACAATGGCGCTAAAAATAAGTGACTTACATCTAGTCCTCACACATAGGGGCCATTATCGTATTCCCCACGGTCCAGGGATCAAAATTTGGGTGCTTGGCAAAGTTCGCTTAGTGACTGTTCGAAGTTACAACAGCACTGAAAAAAGGGACTTATGACCATTTTGACCGTTGCAGCATCCCCATAGTCAACATGGTTTATATTCGGAGGCTTGACAACTGACTCACATTTATGACCGTTGCAGCGTCCCAGGGTCACGTGATCCCCTTTTGCAACCTAACAAAGTCGGTGAGGAATCCAGATTCCCCTTAAGAAAAAGTGTTACTAACTTAGCAACTTCAGTGATTCACTCCGCAAAACAGTGGCAAGGAAGGTTGCAAAGCAGGACAAAATTCACTTAACAACTCTTGTCGCTTAGCAACGGAAATTTTGGGCTCAGTTGTGATCATAAGGCAAGGATATATGGAGCCTTTGTGGCGCAGTGGTTAGAGTGCAGTACTGCAAGGTACTTCTGCAGCCAGCCGCCTACGATTTGGCAGTTCAAATCCCACCAGACTCAAGGCTGACTCAGCCTTCTGTCCTTCCCAGGTGGGTAAAATGAGGACTCAAATTGTTGGGGGCAATTTACTGACTCTGTAAACCGCTTAGAGAGGGCTGTAAAGCACTATAAAGTGGTATATAAATCTATTTCTATTGGTATATCTGCATTCATGCAACGTTGCTGATCTTAGCTCGTACTTATTTAAAGCAAAAAAAGAATTAAAGTCTTCTCCCTCTGAAAGGCCTTTGATCTGAATTCTCCATAATTTCTCCAGCTTGTGCTTTTGCCCTCTTCTGTGATTTTCTGTGTCTCTTTTGGCCTTGGCTAATCCTGCTGTCTGCCCAATAAATACTGTCAGTTAATTGGAATGAAACTGCAAAAAAAAACAAAAAACCCTGCAATGCCATATTGTTAGTTTGTGAAAAGCCTCTTTCCCTGGGCAGACGGGAGGGGCGAGGCTCCTGGTAAAATCTCTGCTTTTTAATATAAATTTTTATTGAGATTGATCATAGTGTAAAACACAAATGAAAATAAAGATAGTATAGGGCCGTGATGGCAAACCAATGGCATGCGTGCCAGAGGTGGCAGGCAGAGCCCTCTCTACGGGTATGCAAGCCGTCGCCCACGCTTGGCTTTGCTGCGCACGCGCACCTCCCGCCAGCCAGATGGTCTTTGGGTCTCTGCTGTACGTGTGTGGTGGGCGGGGCGCACATGCGCAGGGGCAGGGCGTACATGTGGAGGCTGTGCATGCATGCGTGGGGCGGGGTGCAGGCAGGGGGTCATTGTGCATGTGCAGGAGTGTGGGGGTTGTGCGCAGTTGTGAGGGGGCAGGGCGCATTCGCGGGGCACACACTTACTTTGCATTTTGGGGGTGCATGCTGTGTGCGCTTGCACTTTGGGCCTCTGGTGCCGAAAAGGTTCGCCATCACCGGTATAGGGGAAGGAAGGGAGAAGAAAGGTGTAGGATGATGGCAAACGTGTGTGTGTGTGTGTTAATGCATTGAGTTCCAACTTTTTGGAGGACAGTAAGATATAAAACACAGTTACAGCCACAATATTTTTTTTTTTCCCATGGTTTGTAAATACTAGCCAATTTGATAACAGCGAACAAATCTAATTAGCAAAACCCAAAGTCAGAATTCCATTTTTTTTTCTGATTCAAGAACAAAGTCTAGAAGTGGTTTCCAAGTTTTGTTTAATGACCAACTGAAGCTACCACGGCACTGGAAAAAGTGACTTATGGCCGTTTTTCACACCTACGACTGTTGCAGCATCCCCGTGGTCCCATGATCCAAATGGAGACGCTTGACAACTGACTCATATTTATGACGGTTGCAGTCCCACTGGGTCACATGATCCCTTTTTGTGACCTTCTCAACAAGCAAAGTCAGTAGGGAAGCCAGATTCACTTAACAACCATGTTACTCACTTAACAACTGTGGTGATTCACTTAACCACTGTGGCAAGGAAGATCATAAAGTGGGATAAGATTCACTTAACAACTGTCTCACTTAACAGCAGACATTTTGGACTCAATTCTAGTCGTATTCCGAGAACTACCCCTAGAAATAAAATTAGTTGTATTTTCTCTTATTAAATCAGTTAATTTTGCCATCTTGGCTCCTGGTACAATCTTATAGGGCGACATGGTTGTGTGTTTTGCCTTTTCCTTCTGACAAAGCCAGTCCTGTCTGTGATACCATCTTTTCTTCAATGATTTCTGACCCCAAAAAGTTGGAGGAGAATTTGGTTGCCAATTCTTGCAGCGTGAAAGATCAGGCAGACACAATAGCTTGGAATAGCTGTATGTCGCTGAATCCTGAAGGGAGTAATGTGGATTAAGTTCTTCATCAATATCTCATTCCCAACCTTGCTTGCAGTTAACTAACCATCATTGCACTGTGACATTCATCTAGTACAGTGTCTCTCAACCTTGGGAAGTTTAAGATGGGTAGACTTCAACACCCATGGCTGGCTGGGGGAATTCTGGGAGTTGAAGTCCATCCATTTTAATGTTTCCAAGCTTGAGAAACACTAGTCTAGTCTAAAGTTACCACCATCAACATGTCAATCATGGCCTGGGGCCAGATCGGGCTCCACAATGTGGAAAAGGCCACATGTAGTCCTCAGGTTATGACTGTAATGGAATCTCCCCATTACAGTCCTAAGTCACAACGGTTTTAAAGCAAGTGGCCTCTAGGAGATGGCCAGGCTGAGCCTGAGGGAGAGGTCAAATATGTCATCAGTCTTGAGTCTCTTCGTGCCCGCAAGAGATTTAAGTCCAGCCAGCCTTGAATTCTTTTGACTCTTATCTACCGCTGCTTTTGCTTTACGGGTTAGTAGTTCAGATTCTTGTAAAGAGCTTTAGCATACAATAAACCTTCATTTATTTGAACCGCCTCACTTCCTGATTTATTGCGCCTGATTTTACGACCGTGCTTTTTTTTTTCTTTTGCAGCGGTTGTTAAACAAGTGCCATGATCATAAAGCGAACCCGTTGTTCGCTAGGGGCCACTTTGGCCAAAATCTGGAAGCAAAAAATGTCCTAAAATGTTGTCATGATGCTGCAAATGTGGTCCGTGTTCAGAGTTTTGCAGCGTTAATTCAGCGCCAGAAAAATAAACCCTGATGCTTTATGTAACATCTTTATAAACATAATAAATAGATTTTATAGACTAGTTGTAGATTTCTCCAACATGGAGCTAACTCAAACAGAAACATGTTGCAAGTAACTTCAGCAGACACACAGCAGCTCAGAAAGAGACATCAGTTTCACTTTAGTTCAGCAGGCAAGCAAGCATTATACACAGCAGACGAGAGAAGCAGTTTCATTTTCAATAGACAGACTCAGAGCTTAACATAGCTTCAGAGCTTCATATAGTTTAATATAGAGCCACACCTAGGCTAGTTTTAGTTTCAGTTTTCAAACTGTCCTCATTGGCTGGTTTAGTTGCTCTGCCTGTTCATTGGCTGAACTTGTTGCCAAGCTCTATTCCAGTTCATGAATATACTCTTGAGAGTCTGGTTGCCGAGCAACCAAGCGGTCTGGTTGCCGAGCAACCAATGTGGAATCACATGATAAAGGAGGGGGACTCAGAACCAGATTTTAAGTATGTTGTGGGAGTCCATTGTAAGTTTGAACAGTTGCTAAGTGTGATCGGTCATAAGTTGAGAACTCCCTGTAGCGCCAGTAGAATAATTTACCTCAGGACAAACAGAAATGAGGCGCCTGCAGATTTGCAGGGAGGCAGATGCAAAGGCTAAATGACAGAATCCCTTAATTGACCAAAACTTTAGAAAGCATATAACTAATAAGATTCATTGATGTAAGATTTTCTGAGTAGTATTGGTAGAATAATGATACCTATGAGAAAACATTAGATCAGTGTTATCCACCTTGGCAGCTTGAAGATGTCTAGACTTCAACTCCCAGAATTCCCCAGCCAGCCATGCTGGCTGGGGAATTCTGGGAGTTGAAGTCCAGATACCTTTTACATTAGATTTTGAAATGCTTCTCCTCTCCTTGTCTTTTTCTAAATTATTACCTTTTATTTCTCCCTTCTTGAATTACGTTCTGTGCCTTTTTGCACTCCAACATCTCTGCCTTTTCAGCAAGGCTATTCTCCCAAGGCCTTTCCTTCCCCCCAATAAGCATTTTGTGTACTTAGGCCAATGTTTGTGTTTCCGTGTTAAATATGGATGAGGCTCTTCTGTTGACAGAAACTTTAGCAGTCAGCGAACAAAGATGGAGGATCCTATAGAGGAGACCGTTAGGGCTGTGCTGCACTTGGGCTGCACTTCCTCATGAATGGAGAAAGGAAGGACCAGGGGAGACAGGATAGCAGTCTCCCAATATTCGAGGGGCTGCCACAGAGAGGAGGAAGGGGCCAAGCTATTCTCCAAGGGACCCAAAGGCCAGACAAGGAATAATGGATGGAAATGGAACAAGGAGAGATTGAACTGGAAATACGGAGAAACTTTCTGACAGTGAGAACAATCAACCCATGGAAGAGAAGTTGCACTCGGAAGTTGTGGGAGTGCCATCACTTGAGACTTTCAAGGAGAGATTGGGCTGCCATTTGTCAGAAATGGTGTAGGGTCTCCGGCTTGGGCAGGGGATTGGACTAGATGACCTACAAGGTCCCTTCCAACTCTGATTATCTATTATCTGTTATCTGTTAAGGACACCTGCTTACGGCTCTTTAAAGCAGCTGCATCTTTTCTGCAGCTTTTCTCTGCAGAACAGCCCAGCAGTTGCTGGAAATGTGCAGACAGTTATAACGTTTATATCCCTATATATTCCAAGACATCTTTTGGGAATGGTGTCTGAAGCCCTGTTTAATCCTAACGATTGCAGGTAGTCCTTTATTTACAACCACAATTGAGTCCAAAATTTCTGTTGCTAAGGGAGGCAGTTAAGTGAATTGTGCCCCAGTTTATGTCATTTCTTGTCCCAGTTGTTAAATGAATCACTCTAGTTGTTAACGTTAATAACAGTCATTAGATACATGATGGGCGGCAAGTAAATGTCATAGTAAATAAAATAAAATCAATTAAACTAAATTAAATTAAAATATAATAAACTAAAACAAAAAGCAAAATATAAAGTAAAGTAAAATAAAATAAAATCATGATTGCTAAGTGAATCTGGCTTCCCCATTGACTTTGTTTGTCAGAAGGTCGCAAAAGGGAATCAAATGAACTTGGGACATGCCACTGTCATAAGTATGAGTCAGTTACCAAGCATCCAGATGTTGATTCTGTGACGGTGAGGATGCTGCAGTTGTCATAAAGTGTAAAAAGAGCCATAAGTCACCTTTTTTTGGTGCCGTTGTCACTAAACAAATATATGTAAGTCGAGGACAATATACAAATTCTGACAAGACGGCTGATTAGAATCAGAATCAGAATAGAGATGGAAGGGACCTTGGAGGTCTTCTAGTCCAGCCCCCCGCTCAAGGAGGAGACCCTATAGCGGTGATGGCTAGCCTTTTCATCACTGTGTGCCGAAAGTGTACAGTGCACGCACGTCCCCACGCATGCTCCCTGTGCTTCTGCACATGTGCATGCATCTCCTGCATGCGCACCGCACCCCGCGCATGCCTCCCACCAGCAACAATCAGCTGGCTGGTGGGAGGCATGCGCGCATGTGCAGTGGACCTGATCCAAGGCAACGGCTCATGTGCAGGCAGAGATGGCTCTGTGTGCCACTTCCGGCACGCATGCCATAGGTTCGCCATCACGGCCCTATAGCATTTCAGGCAGGTGGATGTCCAGTATCTTCTTAAAAACTTGCAGTGATGAAGCACCCACAGTTTCTAGTGTCAAGCTGTTCCACTGGTTAATTGTTCTCACTGTTAGATTGTTTCTCCTGAATTCCAGGATGGGTTAAGGCCTCTCCAGTGGCTGCAGAGCAGAAAGTCTTGGAAACAATATACTAGTCAGGGTTAATGATAAATTGCCAGCTTTGGTGTGTTTTCCTCCAAGCCACAGGGCTGTTTAAATGCCATTTGTGTGAGTAAACAAGTTAGGAGCTGCTCATTCAGCCATCTACTGAAAGTCATCTTGCTGTTTTCCAACCCCATCTTGCAGTGTGTTTAAAATATAAATGTGTGGCAATATTTAATTTATGATACCATTAGATCAGCCTTTCACAAACCTGGTTACCCCTCCAGATAGATTGAAACGCAATTAATTTCTGCTTACACAAACTTTGGTGACTCAAGCGCAGTTGTCACTTTGAGCTGCTAAGTAAGAGAGATGAAAGCATTGTGGGTGCAAGCCTATGACATTTACGGAACCACTGTTGTACGGGTGGTCCTCGACTTAACGACCATTCATTTAGTGACTGTTTGAGGTGGTGAAAAAAGTGACTTTCGGCCCTTTTCATGCTTACGACCAGTGCAGCATATGACCCCATAATCGCTTGTGCGGTGAAGTCTGGGCAGCTGAATGGAGCTGAGTGTTTACTAGCCAGATGCCCTTCCTGTCACCAGGGCGGAGTTTTGTTCAGCATGTATATATTCTCATTGTGCCCAGAGAGAGAAATATCTACCTCTACCTAGGATCGAACTCACAGCCTCCTGACTGGGAGGCGAGAGAGCGCCACCTCTAGGCCATCGCACCACTCAATTGACTTACGATGGTTGCAATGTCCTGGGGTCATGTGATTTCCCCCTTTGCGACCTTCTGACAAGCAAAGTCAATGAGGAAGCCAGATTCATTTTACAACGGTGTTACTAATTTAACAACTGCAGGGATTCACTTAACCACTGTGGCAAGAAAGGTCGTAAAGTGGGCCAAAATTCACTGAACAACTGTCTCGCTCAGCAACAGAAATTTCAGGCTCACTTGTGGCCGTAAGTCAAGGACTACCTCTGTTCACTTTGATTTGACGGATCATCTTTGAGTGGCACCGGAGGGTTTTAGATTTAAGCTTCCTGTTTTCAAATTGATAACAAGTGCTGCCCCAGAGGCCAGTTGAGGAACACGATCGCTGATCTATTTCACGCTGCAATCACCAGGATTTAGTCTTTCCCAGAGTAATTCTTGCTGCAACATTAACTGTTTTCCGCTACGACAAACAAACACTCGAGTTCCTTTCAGCAGCTGAAAAGCATCTGTTGCGTACAGATCTGTCGTCTGCGAGCTACATAACCCCATATTCATAAACACGGTCTCATGCTCCAGAAGAGAAAGTCTTCATTTGCATTAATTATTGCCTTCTCTTTTCTTTCCCCCAATGCCTTTTGGATTAGATCATGAAAGTTGTTGTGGTTGTTTTAGACTACAGCATGAAATTTGTTGTTGTTGTTGTTCAGTCGAAAAATTATGCCCAACCTCTCACAACCTCCTGGACCACAGCACGCCAAGTCCTCCGGCCCTCCATGGTCACCCAGAGTCTGCCCAAATCAATGTTCACTGTGCCAACGTATAAAGAAAGAGACACCACGAAACAGATGTCCTACATTCACTTCCGTGCATTTCCCAAGATTTTGTCTCTTGTTACACGTTAAGCATTGGGTGAATGCGCTCCTAAAGCCCAATAAACTGGAGATAAGTTGGAGACTGAAACAGCTGTTGCGTGCCTTGCGTGTCCGAAGGGATGAGTCATGCTCTCTTTGTATAAAGAAGCCATCTTTATCATTTTAGTCTCTGCCCCTCTCAAAAGACACAGGATTGCTAGGACCCCTGGCTTTTCGGAATGCTCTCCGGGTTTGGTGGGCGGGTAGACAGTTTCTTTGGATTTCTTCCAAGGCAGAGAAGTTCTCCAGCAGTTTCTTAAGGAGATCCTCTGAATGGTGCCAAAAGATCTCCTGGAAAGATTCCAAGGCAGACATTCCCTTCTGAAATTCCTCTTGTGATTTAATAGTAGCAGGGAAAAGCAGAGACTGTTGGAGATTTCTTCTTCTTCTTCTTCTTCTTCTTCTTCTTCTTCTTCTTCTTCTTCTTCTTCTTCTTCTTCTTCTTCTTCTTCTTCTTCTTCTTCTTCTTCTTCTTCTTCTTCTTCCTCCTCCTCCTCCTCCTCCTCCTCCTCCTCCTCCTCCTCCTCCTTCTTTGCCTTCTCTTCCCCTCCCCCTTCCTTCCTTCTCTCTCCCCTACCTCCTTCTCCATTTCTTCGCCTTCCTTCCTTCCTTCTTTCCTTCCTTCCTTCCTTCCTTCCTTCCTTCCTTCCTTCCTTCCTTCCTTCCTTCCTTCCTTCCTTCCTTCTCCTCTCTCCCCTCCCTCCTTCTCCATTTCTTCTCCTCTCCCTCCTCTCCTTCCTTCCTTCCTTCCTTCCTTCCTTCTTCTCCTCTCCTCCTCCCTCCCTCTTCCCCCCACCTTCTTCTTATTCCTCTTTTACCATTTAGGTGTGGAAGGATGAGTCATCACTTGGACAATGAAAAACAGAGCATTCCTTCATGTTTTCTGAGCTCTCTTGTTACTAAATAAAGGCAAGAACATCACTGAAAGATATTCCAATCCAAAACAGTGTAAACAGAAAACTTTCAACTATAAATCCAACAAAGCAAGATAAGGTAATAAATCCGGAAGGGCAAGATAAGGAGTTCCAGAAGTGAAGTAACATGGTAGTAAATCAAACCAGTTGGGAGGATGCCAGGTACTCAGATAACAGTAGCCAGCATTAGATAAACTCAACATTTGTTCCCGACAAATGCCCCTCCCAACTGCCTCTCCTTTAAACTCCCTCCCCAGGTGTGCCTTGTGAAGGGAATCAGGGCCCTTTCCTCCCTTGTCAGCCACGCAGCCCACGTTGCTCTCTTCTCCATTCTTCCCTGCGTGTCCTAGGATGAAGAGAGGGTGGGTCTTGGTCTTCCTCTGAACCGCCCCTCTCTTGTTTTACCTCTTCCCTGCTTTGCCCAGCCTGACTTTGCCCTTCCCCAGTTTCTTCCACAGCCAACGAAGCCACTCTCCCGCTCCGACGGCTGTTCGTCTTCCTACTTGGATCCAGACTCCGACGGGGGCATGACATTTAGGCTGAACAAATCCAGTTCCTACAGCCATTCTTCATAAGATCTCTCACCAAGTCTACCACTGTCATTGTTGCACTTGTCATTTTAAAGGTCTGTATATACCACTTCACCATAGCCAACTCGTCGCCACCAACTTGCCGCGGGACAATGCACCACGGCTAACTCGTCGCAGGACAAGAGTTATGCTAATATCAAAGAAATGATGAATCAGAAGCATTTTAAGAAAGGATGAAAAAGGAAGGACAAAATGAAATGCGAATGACCAAAATTAAAATAACTTTGATAAATTATTTTAAGTAATTAAATTGGATTGTTAAATTGTCCCATGGTGAGTCGACATGGCTATGGCGAGTTGACCATGGTGAGTTGGCCACAGAGAGTCCCCTTCCACGTTTTAATTCCCTGAATCTCATTTGCCTACCTTTACTTGGAAACAAGCTTGTTTGAGCTTATTGGTAGGAAGAGGCCACCCAGGAGAAATGAAAGCGAAAGCTTTTGGCTCTTTTAGATGATTATTGGACCGTTTGGGAGACATAATCCAAAAAAGGTGTGCTAAGCCTAGCAGAAGCTTAATGGAACCATTTTCATTTTTTTTTAAAAAAAACCCCAAATCGCATGGCCAATATTCACTGTTTTTCCAGCACAACTTTGGGAGACTCTAGAGAGTGCTAAAATGTGATTGAAGAGCAGCCTGTGGCATTACTGCATTTTGGTCTTGTCCCAAGCCAGGCACGTGCCTGAATCATTTATTTTTCCTGACTCCTTATTGCATTTGGTCTTAGTTTTAAACCCATTGCGATCCAGAAATCTAATATTTGCTTTCCCGAGCTGACGTCAATCTTGCAAGTTCCCCCTTTTTCCTTTTCCTCTCTTTGTACCCTCAAAATTCTGTTGGTGTGGAGTAGATTTACAAAGTGAGAAGGGTTCAGCAATCTGCAATTCGAGTAACTCCGCATGCAGTTCTTGCTTAGAGATGTAAGCATCTGGCCAGATCTGGCATCTTTCGCAAGATTCCAATCATCTGTAGAATTATAGAACCATAGAGTTGGAATCAGGGGTGGGATTCCGCTGGCATAACAACTGGTTCGGCGATCGCACGCTCCACATTTTTAAAAGCTCTAATACTTACCTTCTACTGCAGTCCCTGTGAATAAAACAGCTGAGCCGCCGCAAACTGCTCTGCCGCGGGAATGAGCTGTGCTCTAACGAAAGGAAATAAAGCACAGGAAAGAGTCAGGGGTGGGCGGACGGGCCCACACGCTTGTCACAGCAAACCAGTTCCCTGCCAGCTGATCTTCAGAGCAAGGGGTTCCCCCGAACCGATCTGAACCAGCAGAATTCCACCCCTGGTTGGAATGGACCTGGTTGGAAGTTATCTAGTCCAACCTTCTGCCCGTTGCAAGATCTAAGGCAGGGGTGTCAAACTTGATTTCATGGAGGCCTGCATCAGAGTTCTGTTTGACCTTGGGAGGGGCAGGGAGGCGTGGCCAGGCATGGCATCGCCAGCTCGACATCGCTCATGTTAGGGGGAGCCTATGGTGGCCTGAGCGCTCTGCCAGTGAAAATGGGCTCCTGAGCTTTGTTTTCAGCTGGGACAGCCTCCTGCAACTCTCTGCCAGCGGAAACAGATCTTTGGAGGGGCTGCACATGGCCCTCCGGAGTTCCATTTTTGCTGGCAAAGGCACCGCAGGCCGGTCCTTCACTGTTTCCAGGGCAACCCTGTGGGCCGGATCTCAGCCCGGGGCCTTGTTTGACACCCCTGATCTAAGCCATTTCTGACAGCCAGCCTTCCAGATGTCCAGCAAAGGAGAAGTCAACACATCATGTATGACAACCTCTTCTCTTGGCTGAAAGCTCATATACAGGCAGTCCTTGACTTACAGCCGTTCATTGAGTGACCATTCAAAGTTACAACGGCCTTGAAAAAGTGACTTATGACCATT
Organism: Pseudonaja textilis; assembly: GCF_049901715.1. Classification (NCBI taxonomy): domain Eukaryota; kingdom Metazoa; phylum Chordata; class Lepidosauria; order Squamata; family Elapidae; genus Pseudonaja; species Pseudonaja textilis. The sequence continues at coordinate 8,738,852 of NC_141995.1, forward strand.
TTTTCACACTTAACCACTATGGCAGCATCCCCGTGGTCATGCAATCAAAATCCAGATGCTTGGCAACTGACTCATATTTATGATGGTTGCAGTACCTTGAGGTCATGTGAATTCTGGGGTTTGAAATCCAGAAGTCTTGTTAAGTTTGGAGACCTCCTGGTCTGCCTCATAAGTCTAACAGTCAGACCCGGTTTGATTCTGGGAGTTGAGGTCTACAGGTCTTAAAGTTGTCAAGTTTGGAGATCCCTGGTCTACCTCATAAGGCTGATAATTGGCTCTGATTTGACTGTTTGACTCATTAGGCTGACAGTTGACTCTGAGGTGAAATCCACAAGTCTTAAAGTTGATGAGTTTGGAGACCCCCTAGTCTACCTCATGATGCTAATAGTTGGCTTTGATTTGACAGTTAGACTCATAGGCTGACAGTTGACTCTGAGGTGAAATCCACAAGTCTTAAGGTTGACGAGTTTGGAGACACCCAGTCTACCCCATAAGGCTGAAAGTTGGCTCTGGTTTGACTTGTGGTCTATTAAAATACCCATTAGCTGCCAAGCTGGTCCTCCCATTTCCTGTACTTTTGCCTTTCATTTTTCCCATCCGGATGTTGAACTTGGCATTCCTCTGCTTAAATTCCACCTTGTAATTTTCTTTTCATCTCACTGCTTAAGCCTATTGAAGTCTTTTTTGAATTGCCTGCCTCTTTACTTTTAAAATACTAATAGGTACTGTGTGGCCTGCCAGAAGTCAGGCGCTGGTGCTGATCCAAGATCCATGGCCCCTTTATGACTTGTGGACTTCAACCCCCATTCTGGGAGTTGAAGTCCACAAGTCATAATGGAGCTATAATTCCCCACCTCTGTTCTGTTTGAAGTGGATTTCCCCTTCACAACCTTCCCAGCCTGTGAGATGCAGAGTCACACATTCAGAGTGGATATTTTTTTCTCTCTCTCTAAGTCACCCTCAATTTACGACTATAACGGAGCCAGCAATTCTGGTTGTAAATTGTGACAGTCATAAAGCAAATCATCACATGATTGATACTATGACTTTTTTGTGGAGGTCATAAAACAAACACATCAGCCGTTAAGCAAACCCGTTGTTTGCTGTGAGGCAGGGTTTTCTTTGGGTGGAGACCAGAATTAAATTCATTTTTCCCAGCAAAAAAGTTGCTGATCGTGGTCACGACTATGGGATGCGAGCAGTGGCGGGATTCAGCCAGTTCACATCGGTTTGAATAAACTGGTTGTTAAATTGCACCCACTCCCTTATCAAAGTGGATCTGGGTGCTGTGCTCCACTGCAATAAACGGACGATGAAGCAGCCGGTACAAGAGAAGGAGAAAGTCACTTTCCCTCTTTCTTCTCCCTGCTCCTCCTCCTTCCTTCCCTCGTGCCGGCTGCTCGTCCATTTTTCCATTGCAGTGCAGCGCCCAGGATCCACTTTGATAGCGGGCAGGGGGTGTAATTTAACAACCGGTTCCCCCAGGGTCAGGTTAGTCATCGTGGGAAGCTTCTCCCGCATGTGCAGCAGAGCTGGAGGATGTAGATGGGCCACGCCACCCACGCCAGCCAACCTTACCCTGGGCGAACCGGTTGTTAAATTATTTAAATCACACCCTTGGATGTGGGCCAATAGCCGAGGATGCAAAACGCATTTATATGACTGCAGGGTGGTGGTGTCAGTCGTAACATTAAGTGGTCCCTAGGTGACCAGTCATAAGTAGAGGACTATCTTTCATTCCTTGTTCTAGGTTTTCTTCATCGCTGGGATAAGCAAGAACAGGAGTGACATCAACAGCCAAAATTAGGGCTGAATATATCAACACCGGTCTTCTAATGGCGGGGTGGGGTGTAGATATGCAAGGCCTCAAACCTTCCATAGTGTCCCACAGTTTTTGCGTTTCCTTCGTCATTCTCTTCCCCCTCTTTCGTTTAAAACTCAGAAATCAGATTAAACGCAGCACGGGAGTTAGCCTGACACACATATAACTTGGCCCGAATTGATTTTGCAACCGAGTAATAAATCAGACCCAGCGAGACAGTTTTTCTCAGCTTATCCTCTGTTAGTGCAGCTACTCCATCCATACCGAAGGCTAGTTATGTTATTGGAGGTTTTTTTTAAAAAAAAAAAAAAACTATATGAAACCTCTCCCCGGGAACATTTATGTCTTGAACTCCAGGGCTTTAAATTTATGTGGTTCTCTGGCTGTATTTAAGTTTAAGATTCCCCGCAGGTTCATACGGGTGGACGAGATGTTCTCTGCCAGAAAGCGATGACCCGTTTTAAAAGCTGTATATTGATGTAGTCCAAAGTTATGCCGGTCAAGGAGTTGGACGAGAGCATATAATGCCATCTAATAGCCTCCCCTCAACATGAGAGGGATTATTGGCATATTGCCAAGCAGAATGCCAACCTCAAGGGTAGGGATGGAGAACCTGTGACACTAGGGTCAAAGGTGACACACCACAATGTTTTGGGCGGTGCCCTTGTTTTCATCAATATACGGCAACAGTTATTCTCGTAAGAACGCCCCATTCTTGCACGATTTTCAGATACAGGTAATCCTCGACTTACAACAGTTTGCTTAGTGACCATTTGAAGTTACAGCGGCATGGGGAAAAAAGTGACTTATGACCATTTTTCACACTTAAGACCCTTGCAGCATCCCCATGATTTATATTCGGAGGCTTGACAATGGATTAACTTGTCTGACAGTTGACAGTGTCCCAGGGTCATGCGGCCACCTTTTTGTGATCTTTTGACTAGCCAAGTCAAAGGTCAAAACTAGATTCACTTAACAACCATGTTACTCGTTGCAGGGATTAGCTTAACAAAATGTGGCAAGAAAAATCGTAAAACGGGGCAAAACTTGTGTAACAAATTTCTCACTGAGCAACATCAACATCATTTGGCCTCAATTGTGGTTGTATGTTGAGACTACCTGTCAGGGTTCCAAGTGTTCTGACCAAGGCTTCCTGAGACCATAATTAAACACACGCTTAGTCCAAACAACTCTTGTTTTATTTCAGTGCTGGGAATTAAGTTCATTCCCAGCCTGTAATGAGTCTCAAACAGTCCCCCGAGATAAGCACCCACCTTTCTCTCCTTTGAATGGCTGCCAGAAACTGAAGGGCTGAATTAACTGTAAAAAGCCAACTGAAGTACAAAGTCCACACAGAACTTCAAGGTGTAAACTGAACAGAGTGAACGAGTTTGCTTCCTGCAAAGGTTTTCTTACCTTTGCACTTCCTTTATACCTTATGGGAGGGGCAATCATCTCCAAGACTTACTCCTGAGTCGCCCTTTTTGTCCTAGCTGTTCTTGCCTTCTGGCAGCTCTGTGCACAAGCGCACTGGGAACAGGCTCCCCTTGTTCCTCTGCCTCGCTGCTGCCAGAATCTGGAGGCTCCAGAGTTAGCACGTAATTCCCAGGTGGTCCTGGTCCCATCTCTGTATCAGATGCAGGACCCTCATCCAAGTCCTCCACAGGCTCCTGGACTGGTCCCTGTTCTTCTCCACTGTCCGATTCTGCTGCTGTCTCCGCAAACCGCAACACCAAGTAACTTACCCAACACAATCAAAACTCTGAGGCCTGGAGTTTCCTTAAAGTATGACTTTATTGGGCATGTCATATTGGCACGTCTGGTGAAAAGGACCCGAGGTTTTCCCCACCTAAATCAAACCCCAAAGTTCTTGCCCCCAGGCTACCTGTCCATGACATGGTCCAATCAGGTCGTAGTCCCAACTCCCGTTGACTTCAGTCCTCACCTCCTTAGCACCTGGTGAGAACGTCTATGGTTCCCAGGAGAAAGAATTTTATTTTGGCTACACATCCCCCAGCTATCTCTATCTCCCACCTCCCGTTCCCACAGCTTCAACCGGTCTTGCTGTGGCAGCCTTGAAGATGCTCCAAAATGGCTTCAGGGCTGACACTACCTGTATAAGGAGGTTTCACAAGAATAGGGTGTGCCCTTGCACAGTTTCCTAGCGGAAGTTCATCAGAGGAAACGTCCAAGTTCATAAGAGGAAATGTCCGGTGGCACAGTTGGTTAGAGTGAAGTATTGCAGGCAAACTCTGCCCACAGCCTGGAGCTCGATTTTGACTGGCTCAAGGTTGACTCAACCTTCCATCCTTCCGAATTCGGTAAAATGAAGATCCAGATTGTTGGGGGCAATAGACTGACTCTATAAAACTGCTTAGAGAAGGCTGCAAAGCACTGTGAAGCGGTATATAAGTTCTAAGTACTATTTTTATAATTTCTTTATATAATACATAGCTCTACCTAAAGTTGGACTTTAAATAAATATGTAAAGAATTGTTCCTCTTTTGTTCGGCGGGGTGGGAGAGGACATGATGCGCCAGCAGAGTCATGTTAAGCATTTTCTGAATTTTTGACACCAAGCCAAGAGATGTGCCATCATTGCGCTAGTATGAGTAAGATTAATAGACCGTTAATCTTAACGTACCTGTCATTCCCAGCTTGTAATTCCCACAGATATCGGAGTTCTTTCCTCAGCATTTTGGAAGAGGTGGAATGGGATGGGAAAATGACCAACTCCTACTTTGGAGTCCTTGATGCTCTCTGTGCTTGGTTGTTTTTCTTGAAGACGTTTCATACCTGATGCCCTGACGACGCTACCTAGTTGTATAGCGAAATGTCCACAAGAAAACAACCAAACTGAGAGAGCACCAAGGATGCCACAGTTCAGCTGAGCTACAGTTATTCTCTTCTTTTGGTATCAATTCCCACTTCTCTAAAAAACAAACATTAGCTTCCACCAAAGCAATTCTCTCTCTCTCTCTCCCTTTCTCCCTCCCTCCTTCCTTCTTCTTTTCCCCCTTTTTTCCTCCTTCCTTCCTTCCTTCCTTCCTTCCTCCCTTCCTCCCTCCTTCCTTCCTTCTTCTTTTCCCCCTTTTTCTTCCTTCCTTCCTTCCTTCCTTCCTTCTCCCTCCCTCCCTCCTTCCTTCCTTCTTCTTTTCCCCCTTCCTCCCTCCCTCCCTCCTTCCTTCCTTCTTCTTTTCTCTTTTCCTTCCTCCCTCCCTCCTTCTTTCCCTCCCTCCCTTCTTTTTTCTTCCCTCCTTCCTTCTTTTCCCTTTTCCTTCCTTCCTTCCTCCCTCCCTCCCTCTCTCCTCAAACCATGCACTTAAGAGGTATACAGGGAAGGGAGGAACAGGTAGCTTTTATTGAAGATATGAAGTAGCTCTCGGAACAACCGTGGCCTGCTTCAATAAGGTCTAAGTAGGAAGAGCTGTTTGGAGCAGAGAAAATTTGAGCTGAAATCTTGTCCATCTGCTGTTTCTCTGTTGCAGATTAGCATTCGTTCACAATTCCCCGGTTGAATACCAAGTGGTTTTGCACAGACATTCATGTACTTAGACATTCAGAAAGCCATAGGTGTGAGAGGAGGAATGGGGAGGAAAGTGTGCTTTGGAGAAGCAATTGGCACACTCACTCCTCAATACTTCTCAAATCTATTAGTGGTTGCATGTTAGGATACACATTATGATATACCTTAAATGTCTATGGAGATTCTCAATCATCCATGTCATGGTTGTCCCAACTATTTTCAAAAGGAAACTGCGCTTTCTTTGTTTTTTTCCTTGAAGACGTTTTGCTTCTCATCCAGGAAGCTTCTTCAGTTTGCTTCTTGGGTGAAAAGCGGAACGTCTTCAAAGAAAAAAGAAAGACCAGTTGCTTTTTGAAAATGGAACAACCCCCTTAAATATTAGTCATCTTCAGTACAAGGTATAATTAGCCTGGATCATTCAAGATTTAGCCTAATTCTACCAGCAACTTATACTAGCAATTTTAGTTCAAAAGGATATAGCAACTTCAACAGAAATGTTGATGGGCCAATATGTTCGTAAAAAGCTCATTGCCTTCATTTCGGGCCACACATTTGATAACGAGGGAGAATATGAATTTAGAGCAGGGGTCTTCAAACTTGGCAGCTTTAAGACTTGTGGACTTCAACTCCCAGAATTCTTCCTCCAATCATGTTAGTCCAGGAATTCTGGGAGTTGAAGTCCACAAGTCTTATAACTTGCCAAGTTTGAAGGCCCTTGGTCTAAGTGCTATTGCTATCAATTACAGACAATAAGAAATAGGTCTGACATCTATTGTATACCTGAGTTCACTGCATGTCAGGATCTTTTCTTCCTGTGTACCACTCCTCTTCTTATCTCCAGCAAACTCTGAGTCCTTTTAGCCTCTTTGCATAACACAGAACATAACACAGAAGCTGTTCGACACCCCAGGTAATTTTTCCAGGACATTAATTTTAATATGAATGGAAGCATCAAATGCTCCTTTGGAAGTCATTAAATTCCCAGCCTGAATCTGTTTATAGAAACCTGAACTCTACGGAGGAGAAGCTCTAATCAGATTGTAACTCCTGAGCTTAGGTGGATCAATTACTTTGCAGCTCAAATTGATTGCTTTTCATTGCAGACCTGAGTCTTTTGATTACACGTTTTGAAAGTATGACATGAATAGCTTTGGACTTATTACAGCCATGGGTATTAATCAGCACGGAGTAGACAAATCCCAGTTGCCAAGTCCACCTCGGTAACACAAAACCCTTTTCAAATCATCAGAACCCTTTCCCGGTGTCCCGTAATTGCATGCCATGTGAACTCTTTTCTTTTCATTTCTTTTCTTTTTTTTTAATAGAATTTTAATCCAGGGATTATGGTTTGTTTGCAGAACAACACTGTTTGGAAGCCGGACTCGTGCCGAGAGTGTGGTTGCCATGGTGATGTTGTCCTGTGTGAAGCTGTGGCGTGCAGAGACCCTCGCTGCAACTTTGAGAAGGTAAGAGAAGACAAGCCGGGGACATCTGGATGAGTTGGGATCTGGATGAGTTGGGAGGCCCCGAGGCTGAGTTGTTTAGTTGCTCTCACTAAGCTCAGGAGAAAACTTCTGATTGGAATGCCGAAGGTTGGAGGTTCAGTCCCCAAGTAGAAAAGATCCTAGATTGAAACTCTAGGGCGGAAGAGGTCTCCAAGCTTGGTGACTTAAGACTTGGGGACAAGTTGGAAGTCAATGCCCCCTTTTCTTTCCTTTTCTGTTCCCTCTTGTATCTTACACCCTCTTTCCCCCATTCCCTTTCCCTTCCTTAATTTCCTATTTTCTTTTCTTCTTTGTATTTTATATAATGTAATAAAAACGATAAAGTTAAGGCTTGGGGACTTCAACTCCCACGATTCCCCAGCTGGACATGCTGAGTTTGGAGACCCCTTGCTCTAGAGAGGTCTTGATCAGCTGGTCAACAAGCTGGGGTCTCCTTTGAGGTCATCGTTGTAGACTTCAGCCAACCTGCCAACCTTTTTTCCAGATGTCTTGGATCATCCAGACACAACATACTTGGAGCATTTTATCGGAAATATGGTCCAAATGTTATCAGAGGGCATGATGTTGCTTGCCCTTGATGGAATCAGTACCAAACTGATACTGTGGCATAATCAGTACCACGAAACAATGTTCCTCTGATGTAGGCACACGAATTAATGGGATAAGAATCGGAGAGTTGTGATGGTTAGGCCATATCAAACGGTTCCCCGATGTTTCCCCAATGTCTTTGATACAATCAGTACCAAACTGATACTGTGGCATAATCAGTCAGTATGTAGACAGGAATTAATGGGATAAGAGTCAGAAGTTGTGATGGATAGCGTATCAAACAGAATTCATGTTCAATGTCCTTGATACTCAGTATGATACTCTGGCATAATCAGTACCACGAAACAATGTTCCTCTGATGTAGGCAGAGGGATAAGAATCGAGAGTTGTGATGGTTAGGCCATATCAAACAGTTCCCTGATGTTTCCCCAATGTCCTTGATACAATCAGTACCAAACTGATACTGTGGCATAATCAGTACCACGAAACAATGTTCCTCTGATGTAGGCACAGGAATTGATGGGATAGGAGTCAGAGAGTTGTGATGGATAGGCCGTATCAAACAGAATTCCCCAATGTTTCCCCAATGTCCTTGATACAATCAGTACCAAACTGATACTGTGGCATAATCAATACCATGGAACAATGTTCCCCTGAGCTGCCAGGTAAAGCTGTTCAGTATGAATTAACCAGCATGGTAGGCACACTGTCTGGATGTGATATGTAGCTGAGATTCCTTTCCACTTTCCAGATTTATAGGGCAGTGGTCCCCAAACTTTTGGGGAACCAGGGATTGGTTCCGCGGAGAGAGGTTTTTCCGGGGCCTGGAAGGGGCGTGGTTTCACATGCTGCCTGCATCCCACGAATGGGGCTTCGCTTGTTTGCGTGTCCCTGTTTCTGGCATGGCGCGGATCAGTGCCGGTCCACCGACTGGGAGTTAGGGACCCCTGTTGTAGAGGATCTGGGTCCTGTAACTTAAGATCTGTAGGAAGAATCTCCTTCTTTATACTGTATATTCCTACGATAACAGCCTCCAGTAAAAATAAGGTGCTTTCTTCATTGTTTTTCCGTTGCCAGAAAAAAAATCATGGTTTATTTTTTCAGGCTTTTTACTACCTTCCAATGTGAATATTTGAGCCTCCAGAGAAGCATTTGGCTGCCTCCCTTTTGGCATTTCTGACTTGACATGGTGCATTTTTAATTGTTCTGCTTTTTTCTAAAAACTGAACTTGTTGAAGTTTCAGCGGGTGACAAAGGATCCCAGGAGAGTCCGTTTTGAAGGGCAGTAAGATCAGTCTTTTTTAAAAAAGAAAATTAATAGCAATACAAATGCAAAGAAATGCTGGTTGAAAGAACGTGAGTAGCATTTTCATAATATTTATCTGTTCAGGGGGAAATACTTCAAATATCGCCCAATGCTTGCTGCCCTGAGTGTGCTAAAGGAACGGAAGGGTTTTGTGAGTACAAAGGACAACTCAGAGAAGTAAGTACTGTATTTCTGGTATTTTCTTTAATCTGTTGTGCCCCAGATGGGAACTTAAATTATTTCATGACGAGAATTATACAATATGAAAGTTGTGGATCTGTCTGTTTATCTTATCTATCTATCTATCTGTCTGTCTGTCTGTCTGTCTGTCTGTCTGTCTGTTTGTCTGTCTATCCATCCATCCATCCATCCATCCTTCCATCCACCCCACCCATCCATCTATCTATCTATCTATCTATCTATCTATCTATCTATCTATCTATCTATCTATCTATCTACCTACCTACCTACCTACCTATCTCTCTTTCTATCTATATCTATCTTTCTATCTATCTTTCTATCTATTTATCTTTCTTTCTATCTATCTATCTATTTATCTATCTTTCTTTCTTTCTTTCTTTCTTTCTTTCTTTCTTTCTTTCTTTCTTTCTTTCTTTCTTTCTTTCTTTCTATCTGCCTATCTATCTATCTATCTATCTATCTATCTATCTATCTATCTATCTATCTATCTATCTCTTCTGTCTATCTCTTCTATTTCTCTATCCATCCATCTATCATCTGTCTCTCTCTCTCTCTCTTTCTCTCCACAACTTTTCCATTTTCTAGCAAATGCGAGCTTTCCAAATGTGGGATGTGGTTTCCTTGGCAGGCAGCTGTCATGTAAAACCTATGCGACTCCTTTTCCTGTATTTTTCCTGCTCATTTCTTTTTCTTCTGGTCTTTCCTCGAAGCCTAATGCTGAATGGGCTGGTTCGGGATGCAGGACTTGCTCTTGCGCTAACGGGAGGGTTACTTGTGCCCCCAAACGCTGCTCTGCTCTCTTTTGCGAGGACGATGAAGTGGAACATCTTGGTCCAGGGGAATGCTGTCCCAAGTGTGTGAGCAGAAGAGGTGAGAAACTGTTTGATTTGTCATTTCTGAAAGACCTGAAAGTCCACAACTCAAGGTCCAGTTAAACTGATTTATTGCTGGAAAGCCTATGCGCAGGGATTTTTTTCAACCAGCTGTTAGCACCCGTTTGGAGTTAGATATGGGTCAACTGAACTCAAGGAAGGTTCGACTTAATTTGCTTGTGGCTATGTAGGGATTCTAGACTGATTCCTCATTTAACTCCGCTTTCAGGATCCGCCACTCCTCCTCGTGCATTGCCACCTGGAAAGCTTAGCAGTGTTGCTAGCTCAGGCACTGCAAATTCTAACCTGTTAGATATTTGATATAAGCATATACAGGCAGTCCTCAATTTAGAACGGTTCGTTTAGTGACCGTTCGAAGTTATGACTGTTACAGCTTCATCACAGGCATGTAATCAAAATTCAGAAACTTGGCAACTGATTTATATTCATGACAAAGTCCTGGTCTCCTTCTGCCAAGCAAAATCAACGGGAGCTTCGATTCGCTTAACTGTAGCAAGAAAAGTCGTGAAAATGGGACAAAACTAGTCCTTGACTTCATGACCACGATTGAGCCCAAAATTTCTGTTGTTAAGTGAGACACCTGTTTTGGGGATTTTGCCCCATTTTACGGCCTGTCTTGCCACAGTTGTTAAGTGAATCACTGCAGGTGTTAAATTAATACCAGCAATACAGGTGTTAAGTGACTCTGGCTTCACCTTTGAAATAAGGCAAGATGAGATGAGATGGGAAATAAGACAATAGGAGATAAGATGAGAAGAGAAGAGAAGATGGTAAGATTTATTGCCATTTTTACTGAGGGCACACTTGCCCACATTAAAAATGAAATTCTGTTGTCTGCTCTCCAAAGAAAGTATATATCTACCCCTACACATACATAACACACATATACAGATACTACATATACACATACATATACCCTGTTTCCCCCAAAATACAACCTACCCTGAAAGTAAGTCCTAGCTTGATTTTTATACACGGGCCCAATATAAGCCCTACCCCCCAAAATAAGCCCTAATTAAGATCCCACCCACTCCAGAGTGGATGGGTAAAAATTAAGCTAGGGTGGGGATTGGGGTGGTGGTGGAGCTGCCCTACTACTTACCTTTGGACAGTTGTCGCACACCCTGACACCTGCCTTACTGGCCCATTTCTTCTGCAGCCAGTAAGGTTGGCAAGGCTTTCCTGAAGGCCTCTGTAGCTGGTAACAAAGCTCCAGATCGATCTAGAGCTCTGTTACTGGCTGCAGAGGCCTTCAGGAAAGCCTTGCCAGCTGCAGAAGAAGTTCTTGAAGGCCTCTGACAGTGAGAAGGAGGCCGGGGACGATGCGCACAAGTGAGGGTAGTTAGTGGATGACATCCCCCCAAAATAAGACCTGGTGACTTTTTTGGTGGCAAAATATATATATATATATATATAAGACAGGGTCTTATTTTGGGAGAAACAGGGCACATATATCTACACCCAAACATATATATGCATATATTATTAATCATTGTCCATTTTGGACACTGTCCATTGTCCAGAGCAGAAAAAAGAAACTTGAGCGTTCCCAAGGTTGATGCTACATGGAACAAAACTGTGATTGAATCTGGGTTTTCTGCTTCGGACATCACGAAGTCACGTCCCAGAAGCTAACAAGGAAAATAGGTCGTGAACAGGATGTGTAACATTCCAGACAATCCTGCAGACAGAAGGTTGGAAAAGGCGATCACATGACACCGGAACACTACAACTATCATAAACAGGAGTCAGTTGCCAAGTGTCTGAATGTGATAGAAACCAACATTCCCTCAAAATTGTGGGCAAAACCAGTACTCCTTTGTGTCATATTTACTACTGCGATTTTGGCAGAAAAGCATGGACATCTGTTCCTAAATGTGGTCCTTCCAAAGTGATGAAATATGCATCATTGTTTGATGATGCAAGCTCCAACCTTTGATTCTTGCATAACGATGTTGCATACAAGCGTTTTACGCTGTACCATTACATGCCCCAGAAGTACATTCTTTTCTTAGAAGAACTGCAGAAATGTTGTTGAAATGCTTGACTGGGTTTTGCATGTGAAATATTAGTACTGCCTTTATAAAGCCTTGGTAAGATGACACTTAGAATATTGCATCCAATTTTGGTTATGATACTATAAAAAAGATGTAGGGACTTTGGAAAGAGAGCAGAGTTGCGTGTTGAGTCCCTTACTCTATACTCTTTATGTGAATGACTGCATTCCCACTCATGCTAGTAATACTATTGCTAAATTTGCAGATGATATAACAGCGGGGGGGACTCATCTCCGTGGGGATGAGTCTGCCTACTGAGATGCGGTAGACCGGTTGCTTTTGTGGTTTGCAGACAATAACTTGGTCCTCAATACCAATAAGACCAAGGACCGAGTGGAGCAAGTGGGCAGTTTTAAGTTTCTGGGTGTTACCCTAAAAGAGGACCTGACCTGGGGTGCTCACATTGAAGCCCTGGTCAAAAGGGCCCAGCAGAAATTATACTACCTGAGACTTCTCAGGAAACAACAACTGGATGAAAAACTGCTGGTGACCTTCTACCGCTGCACCACAGAGAGTATCTTAACTTACTGCACCTCTGTATGGTTTGCCAGTTGCACAGGGGCAGATAGGAAAGCGCTCCAGAGGGTTAACATCATTGCCCCAGAAGATCATGGGTTGCCCTCTCCCCTCTTTGGAAGAGCTTTATAGCTCCCGCAGCCTTAAGAAAGTTCAAAACATTCTCAAAGATCCATCTCATCCTGGGCACCCTTTTTTTGAACTATTACCATCTGGCAGACGGTACAGAATAATAAAAACAAGGACAAATAGGCTGAAAAACAGCTTCTATCCCAGGGCAGTAGCTCTTTTGAATCCTGCTATGTAATGCAGTGTTGATGTGGTGTCGGGTTTTCAGTTCATTGTGTGGAGTGTGAAGGATGTGTGTTTGTGTTTATTTTCATGATCATGATGTGCACTGAAGATGGTGTTTGATTGAGGTGCAGTGACAATAAAGTAAACTAAAATAAACAGAGAAGAACAACAACGATGATTGGGGATGATTAGGGGATGATTTGGTAAGTCTAGTCTAGAGAAAAGAAGGACTACAGGAGACATGATGGCAGTCATCCAATATTTGAGGGGTTGCCACAAAGAAGAGGTAGTCAAACTATTCTCCAAAGCACCAGAAGGCAGGACAAGAAGCAATGGATGGAAATTAATCAAGGAGAGAAGTGACTTGGAACTTCCTAACAGTGAGGACAATTAACCAGTGAAATGACCTTCAGAAGTTGTAGTTGCTCATCTCTGGAGGCTTTTAAGAAGAGACTGGACAGTCATTTGTCTGTAATGGCATAGGGTCTCCTGTTTGAGCAGGGGGTTGGACTAGAAGACCTCCAAGGTCCCTTCCAATCAGTGGTGGGATTCAGCCAGTTCGTACCAGTTCAGTAGAACCGGTTGTTAACGTTCTGAGCAGCTTGGTGAACTGATTATTGTAAGAAATCATTAGGGCAGAGAACCGGTTGTTAAATTATTTGAATCCCACCACTGCTTCCAAATCTGTTATTCTGTTATCTGTCTTCTAATATACCCTGCTTGTAATGTAATAAACGTAGAACCCAATTTGGCCGTCTTTAATGTCTTTTAGACTCTTGTGCTTTCGATGGAGAAATAATCCCGAACAAGAAGGAATGGCAGCTGAGCCCGTGTGCCAAATGCATCTGTCGGGATGGCTCTCTGCAGTGTTCCACCGTCTTTTGTCCACCTGCATTCTGTAATGCGGTAAGATTATGCATGCCGTCAACTTCTTTGCATTTCATTACTTTTAAAAACTGTAATTAGACGAGGCATCCTCTCGTGAGAAACTGCTGCCTGACAATTTTCTATACTGAAAATATAAATGAAAACAGGCTTACAGACCGGGCCCTATTTTACGTTTCCTAGAGGAAACGTAATTACAGCTATGGAGAGGTGCAATAAAATGAAAGACTGGGCTCCCCTCTTCTGCTTGGCCAGAGAATTCTTCCATTTGACTAGCTGCGTTCCCTCGCTCTGATACGGCTTGATGACATCATCAGGAAGCGCACCTGCTCAGTTGCATCTCCATAGAAATAGGGTTTTGTGGCTTGCGTGATCCTGGGCAATTGACTAATTTGAGCTTTCTTTCTTGCCTGTAATGGTCATACATTCCAGACATCACTTCCAGCTCCTCCTGTTCCTCCTCCTCTTCCCCTTCTTTTTCTTCTTCCCGTTTTCTGCCCCCTTCCCTTCTCCTCTTCCTCCTCCCTCCCTTGTCCCCCTCTACTGCTTCCCTTCCTATCCCGTTCCCCTCCTTTTCCTCCTCCTCTTCTCCCATTCTCCCTTTCCACTTCTCCTCCCCTCCCCTTCCCCTCTCCTCTTTTTCCTCCTCCCTTCCTCCTCCTCCGCTCGTTTGTCCCCCTTCCCCTCCCCTCTTCTCCCTGTCCCCCCTTTTCTCCTCCATCTCCTCCTCCTCTTCCTCCTCCCCTTCTCCACTCATGTTTCTGGAGCCAGTAGACTTTTACAATACTTTGAGAAAAAGTATGAGCTGTGCTGAATTTTCAAGAAGTAAGGATGGGAAGTATTTTTACCTGGCTGCTACTGCTTCTCTCAAATATTGAAAGCAGTTAGAGAGAGAATACCTTTATTGTCGAAAGCTACTCCAGCACAGTACCCCAAACACATCACAATTACACTATAGAGTATTTAAAATAACAACAACAACAACAATAATAATAACAACAACAACAAGAACAAAAACCTAGGCTAAAACTATCTAAAACATTTAGTAAGTTAAATAGTTTAAAAATGCCACTATATACATAGGACTAAATCACAAATGCACTGTTTGATTCAAGTCAATTATTGCCTTGGAAAAGAAACTGTTTCTCGGTCTATTAGTCCTCATTTTAAGACACCTATAATGTTTCCCTGATGGTAACAGTTCAAAATATGAATGACTAGGATGAGAACGGTCTGTGGAGATTTTTAGTGCTCTACAGAGGAGTCTGGTCTTCGCAATCTCTTCCAAAAAAGAAAGAGAGCAACTGATGTTTTTTTGTGCTGTGTTTATAACTCTCTGGAGCATCTTCTTATCCACTACAGAGCATCCAGCATACCACACTGTTACACAGTATGCCAAAATGCTCTCGATGGTAGAATGGTAAAAAGTAACCAGCAACTTCTCCCCTAGACCACTCTTTTTCAGCAGCCTCAGAAAATGCTGGTGCTGTTGGGCCTTCTTTGCAATGGCCGTAGTGTGGACTGACCAAGTAAGGTTGTCAGAAATATGAGTTCCTAGAAATTTAAAACTATGAACTCTTTCCACACAGTCTCCATGGATATATAGTGGGAGAGGCTCTGCTTTGCATCTTCTGAAGTCTATAATCAATTCTTTGGTCTTATGTTGCATCTTGATTGATTATGAGCCACCAAGTTGAGGTCAGCTTTTAGGTCCCACTTAACGAGGTAAATTTTCTTTATGAGAATTTGTCCCTAACCTTTCATCCGAACCTCCTACCTGTTGGGTTTCCTCTTCTTGCCTTTCCTACCATTGTTCCAGCATTAGGCCCTTCTCCAGAAAATCTTAAGCCCACACAGAATACCAGCAATCTATAAATACAGGTAGTCCTCGACTTACAACTGAGCCCAACATTTCTGTTGCGACGTTAAACATTTGTTAAGTGAGTTTTGCCCCATTTTTATGACCTTTCTTGCCTAGTTGTTAAATAAATCACTGCAGTTGTTAAGGGCGTAATAGGTTGTTAAGTGAATCTGGTTTCCCCATGGACTTTGCTTCTTAGAAGGTCGCAAAATGCAAAAAATTACATCCCAGAGTTTTAAAGGAGCTGGCAGAGGTATTCTCAGAACCACTGCACCATATCTTTCAAAAATCCTGGCACCCCGGAGAACTACCAGAGGACTGGAAAAGAGCTGATGTAGTTCCCGTCTTCAAAAAAAAGGGGGAAAAAAAAAACAGACCCAGGAAACTATAGACCAATCAGCCTAACATCAATACCCGGGAAGATACTGGAAAAGATAATAAAAAAACAGATCTGCCAACATCTAGAAACAAGTAAAGTAATAACTAGCAGTCAGCACGGGTTTGTTAAGAACAGATCATGCCAAACCAATCTTATTTCATTCTTCAACATAGTGACTAAATTAGTAGACCAGCAAAATACTGTGGACATAATATATTTAGATTTCAGCAAGGCATTTGACAAAGTAGACCACAACCTACTTTATGGTAAGCTAGAAAAAAGTGGGATAGATAGCACCACCACTAGATGGACTCGCAACTGGCTGACAAACCGTACTCAACGAGTAGTCCTAAATGTATCTAAGTTTACATGGAGGGAAGTAAGCAACTGGGTGCCACAAGGTTCCGTCTTAGGCCCGGTACTCTTCAATATCTTCATTGACAACTCAGATGAGGGAATAATAGAACGGGAACTTACCAAATTTGCAGATGATACTAAGCTGGCAGGAATAGCTAACACCCAAGATAATAGGCTCAAGATCCAAATGGACTGTATCTAACAAAATGAAATTCAATGTAGAGAAAAGTAAAGTCCTACACTTAGACAAAACCCCCTGAAAGTATACATATAGACTGGGTGAAACCAGGCTTAATAGCAGTAACTGTGAGAGGGATCTTGGAATCTTAGTGGACAACCAGCTAAATATGAGCCAGCAGTGTGCAGCAGCAGCCAAAAAAGCTAATGCAATCCTAAGTTGCATTATCAGAGGGATACAATCAAGATCAAATGAGGTACTAATACCACTCTATAAAACCTTAGTAAGGCCACACCTAGAGTACTGCATCCAGTTTTGGTCACTACACTATAAAATGATGTTGAGACTCTACAAAAAGTACAGAGAAGAGCAACCAGGATGATTAGGGGACTGAAGACTAAAACATGTGAAGAACGGTTGCAGGAACTGGGCCTGGCTAGTCTAGTGAAGAGAAGTTCCATGGGAGACATCATAACAGTCTTCCAATATTTGAGGGGCTGCCACAGAGGAAGGGGGTCAAGCTAATTTCCAAAGCACCTGAGGGCAGGACAAGAAGCAAAGGATGGAAACTGATCAGGGAGAGATTTAACCTGTAAATAAGGAGGAATTTTCTGACAGTGAGAACTATCAACCGATGGGATAGAAGTTGCCCTCAGAAGTTGTGGGAACTTCATCACTGGAAGCTTTCAAGAAGAGACGGGACTGCCACCTGTCAGAAATGGTGTGGGGTCTCCTGCTTGGGCAGGGGGGGTTGAACTAGATGACCTACAAGGTCCCTTCCAACTCTGTTAATCTGTTATCTGTTAAACAGAATCTCATGACCCCAGAGCAGTGCAACCGTCATAAATATGAGTCAGTTGCCAAACATCTGAATTTTGATCAGGTGTCCATGGGGATATTACAGTGGTTGTAAGTGTGAAAAATGGTCATGTCCCTTTTTTACTGCCATTGTAACTTCGGACCATCACCAAATAAACTGTTATAAGTCAAGGACTACTTGTATAATCACCCGAGGACCTTTGACTGTAAAAGTCCCCAATTAATGGACCTCAGAAGTATCTGATAATTACATTTCCAAACGAATCGTTTCAGTCTGTTATATCCAAAGTAGTCCAGACAATTATCTTAATGTACCTTCTTTTGCATATTCATGTTACACACATTTAACTCATGTAAAGGACATGGCACTGTTTATGCCGCTTGTACCAACTGTATCATGAAATCGTGATGCAAATGAGGTAAAAATAAGGTAAATTAACACAAATTACATAAATTTGGATTTAACGGACCTTTGGGAAAACAAGACATCCTCCCACTAATGGTCCATTAAATCAAGGCTTTACTGCAGCCTTAATTTGCTCTTAGCACATAATTGCATTTTAATGAATTGCCAAGTGTTTATAAGTCACTCTGCTTGTAATCAGTGACCAAATTGCTAGATTCTGTTATTTCAATAAAATATTGATGCTGCGTTTCCCTTTTCTCCCTTCCCAGTTAAGTTAAATATTGATGTCCTTTTTTGCTTTACCTCTTAATTAAGTAAGAGAGTTAAAGCTTTATCACATGTAATGTGTGTGTGTGTGTCTAGTAGGCTTTAAATATTTAGGGCAAGTAGTTATGAACCGAGAATAGAACATACGTCTTATTTGACATTGTAACGTATTTAGAAATACCGTGTCCTCGCAAATAAAGAGAGTGAGCCTCTTTTGTTCTAACTCTATCATGGACAGAAGTTGTTCCATCATTCATTGTGGAGTACAGCTGGGAAATCACTAGAAAAACCTACCTCTGTAGGAGAAAGACAGACAGAGCCTGAAGGTGGGGTCAAGAGAGGAATCAGCCTAGAATCGCTAATGTACTCACAAGCTCTCTTGAATTCTGTTAGCTCTTATCTAGTGCTCTCTTCCATCTGCCATTCCCTCTCTCACAGCCACCCATTTCTAAAGCCACACCATTCTTTTACTATTAAACAAGTGTCTTGTCTTATTGGCTTTCCTTTTATTCCACATTTAAGAGGAATGCCTCTCCCTAAATCGGTGACTAGTCATTTGGGTTACTAAGAGGAACATGGTGCTTAGCAGCAGGAGGCCAAACAACACGGACCATCAACTTCAGCAGTAAACAATTTCTCTCTTGCAGTGGTCTCCCTTCACTCTTCCATCCTGAATTTAAAGAGCCAGCAGGAGTCACAATACAAATACCTTCTTCATGAGTGTGTGTGTGTGTGTGTGTGTGTGTGTGTGAAGGAAAAGGGACATAACCCCCCCACAACAGGCGCAGAGTTTGAATAAAGGACGACCCTTTTCATTGTAATTGCCCACACCTAATCTTTGCAAGCAACTTGTTCGTAAGTTGCAATAACTGCAGGACTTCAATCCACCGAGGAATTGAAGCCGTAAATTTATTTTTTTCCCAGTGTTGAATGACTAGTTTTTTAAGTGGAACATTGAGGTTCGATTTCGATTATTTCTATTGCAACCACCCATTCTCATGTACATTAGGTAACATTAAATACCGGTGTCTGGAAATATTAAACCTTGCCGCAAGATTAATGTATGCAATTATTTCTTCCCAGAATATAATACCTCCAGGATATTAACAAAAAAAATATTTTAATGGAGCATTACTCTCTTTGTAATTCTAGCCACACAAAGATTTCTCTTTTCATGAATGAAGGGAAATATACTTGTCCCAGGATAAGGTTTCAAGATCCAGTCTGGATCTTTTCACCAGGACCAAAGGGTTTTGTCTTCTGGAGCTTCTGGATTCATGCTGGAGCCCATCCTCAGGGAAGTCCTCTCTAGCAGAGGGAGCACACACTCTTCAGAAGACTAAACCTCTTGTCTCAGCGACCGACCTAGACTGGATTCCTTAACTATACAAGTGCAAAGGCATCCAATATCCAAAATTCAGATTACTTTAATCCTGTATGACTGCAATGATTCCTGAAACAGTTCTCTCCTGGCTAATTTTCGAGCAGGAGCATCTCCAGGGGATGTTCAAAAATAAAATCAAGATAGTAGCCTAATTAAATCACAGCCACAGAGGATAGGCTCAGGATCCAGATGGATCTTGACAGACTAGAACACTAACAAAATGAAATTCAATATAGAGAAAAGTAAAGTCCTACACTAAGGCAAGAAATACCAAAAGTACACTTATAGACTGGGTGAAACCAGCCTCAATGGCAGTAACTATGAGAGGGATCTTGGAGTCTTAGTGGACAACCAGCTAAATAGGAGCCAGCAGTGTGCAGCAGCAGCCAAAAAAGCTAATGCAATCCTAAATTGTATTAACAGAGGGATACAATCGAGATCAAGGGAGGTACTAATACCACTCCGTAAAGCCTTAGTGAGACCACACCCAGAGTACTGCATCCAGTTTTGTTCACCACATTATAAAAAAGATGTTGAGACTCTAGAAAAAGTGCAGAGAAGAGCAACCAGGATGATTAGGGGACTGGAGACTAAAACATATCATGAACAGTTACAGGAACTGGGCCTGGCTAGGCTAGTGAAGAGAAGGACCAGGGCAGACAGGATAGCAGCCTTCTAATATTTGAGGGGCTGCCACAGAGAGGAGTGGGGGAGGGTCAAGCTATTTTCCAAAGCCCCTGAAGGCCAGACAAGGAATAATGGATGGAAACTGAACAAGGAGAGATTCAACCTGGAAATAAGGAGAAAATTTCTGACAGTGAGAACAATTAACCAATGGAACAGAAGTAGCCTCTGGAAGTTGTGGGAGCTTCATCACTTGAGACCTTCAAGAAGAGATTGAACTGCCATTTGTCAGAAATGGTGTAGGGTCTCCCGCTTGGGCAGGGGTGGGGTTGGACTAGATGCCCTATAAAGTCCCTTCCATCTCTGATTATCTGTTATCTTTTTTCACTTGGATCACCTGCGCATTTCCAGCAAAGCAGCTGTTTGAGCAACATGGGTGGTTTAGCAATATGTAAAATAAATAAATAACATGCATACATAAACGCATCAATACATTTCACAAGGATGGGGTATTGCTTTCACAACTATCATCATCAGCCCTCGATCCCTTCCCTGTGGGACTCAGTTGCTTTGGAGATAGTTTCTGGATTTTCAACATGACGTTCCAAAGGAAGATAAATAGCAGTGGCAATAGCACTTAGACTTATATGCCACTTCATGGTGCTTTACAGCCTTCTCTAAGCGGTTTTACAGAATCAACCTCTTGCCCCCTCAACAATCTGGGTCCTCATATTACCGACCTTGGAAGGATGGAAGGCTGAGTCAACCTTGAGCCGGTCAGAATCGAACTGCTGGCAATCGGCAGTCTGCGGAATTGGCCTGCAGTACTGCATTCTAACCCCTGCGCCAATTCATCTTAAAATGGACTTCTACATTTCTTCTCTGTTTTTTATTTTTGTTCCTGCGGCAGCATCCTCCCCAACGCAACGTCACAATGACATCAAGTGCTTCATGACACCTTTACAAAATGCGATGAATTGGGATGTGCTTTTTTTAAAAGAAAACTTTAAAAGTTATTCTAACTGTACTGGAAACTTAACACACCATACTATTTTATATTTCGGCAATGTAATATTGGGACATGCTTTGAAGTCACGATAATTTTGTGGTGGGGTTTACATGCAGCTCATTGGCTCTGGGTTCTCAACCCCGGTTGTACTGTAAGCTTTGTCCTAACCATGGTTTCCAATCTTTTCTTCACCACGGACCCTCTTTAAATACCTGTTGTGGCTGCAGACACCCAAGACTCAAGATTTAAATCGTAACATTTTTTCAAGCCTTCGTGGACCCCCTGTGTACACATCGTGGCCCCTCCAGAGGTCCATGGACCACAGGTTGAGAACCACTGCTCTAAGACATAGCAAAGAAGACAGCGAGAAGCAGAGTAGCTAATACATTTTATTCAAAGGCATTGTCATGCTTCCAAAACCAACACAGACCAGTTTATAGAGTTACTTCTAAGCAGTTTATTATTCCACACTTATAGACAGAACTTCTAGGAGAGTCAAACTATTTTGACTCTCTTCCTCCCAATAATTCCTCCCAATTATCTACACTTTGTTGACTCTTATTCCTCTGGAATGCAGCCCCTCCCTCTTGGGAATCCAGACTATATTCCACCACAGGCATAAACTTAGATGAGTCTAGCCATCCAGCATGAGTCTGTGCCTCTACGCATGCTGCAGCTCCTAAAAGATTATGTGTCAACCCTGAAGCTGGCCTGACTGAGGCTATTTTGAGACTTGAGCGCTGACACACTGGAGAAGAGGGACAGTGAGGGGGGAATAGAGACAGTTGGGGTGTTGTAGTCAAAACAAAATGCTTTCTCTTGGGAACCAAGGACATTCCGGCTGGTGCTCAGAAGGAGAGGACTGGAGTCACCTAGCAACTGGTACAGTATCCTGATTGGACTACGTGACTGATTGTTTTGAGAAAATGAAAAACTTTTACTTTTAATTAGGTGAAAACTGCGGGAATATTCAGAGTCAGTTTTCACCAGTCTGTGCCAAGATGACATACCCAATAAAATTATTCTTTGAGGAATCTACCTGCCTCAGAGTTTTGTTTGCTATGGGTATGTTCTGGGTTGGGATTCAAAAATCCCAGCAACCGGTTCACTGCCCAGTTGCTGTGTGGGCGTGGCCATGGTGGGCGTGGCCTACTGGAACTTCCAGGAGGGCTGTTTTTCACCTTCCCAAGGGTCCAGAGGCTTCCCTTGGGCCTCTGGGAGGGTGAAAATGGCCTCCCCCAGGCTCTGGAGGCCCCCGGAAGCCGGAAACAGGCCTGTTTTGCCACTTCCAGTACTTCCAGTTTGGCTATTTTTTGCCTTCCCAAGTGTCCAGAGGCTTCCCTCAGGCCTCTGGGAGGACGAAAATGGCCTCCCCTGGGCTCTGGAGGCCTCCAGAAGCCAGAAACAGGCCTGTTTCTTGACTTCTGGTAGAGCCGTTTTTCATCCTCCCAGAGCCTTCACATGGGCCCTGCACTTACCTGCATCCAAATGTGGAGACTCCAAATGTGGAGACTCCAGGGAGTGGAGGGGCAGGGTGGGCAGGGCCATTTGGTTGGTTCAAATACTGGTTTGGTGAACCAGGTGCAAATTTAACATCCAGTTCACCTGAACCGGTCTGAACCGGTAGAATTTCACCCCTGGGTATGTTACTTGGAACCTTGTTCTGGCCCAAGCCTCGTTCAAAGCAAAGAAACACAGAGATAAAAGCAAATCCTTTTAAATGCTTCTCTGTGAATTCCGTTCATTCACAGTAAAATACTATTAAAAACTAATTGTCCCAGATAAAAACAAGCCTTGCCAAGATTGTACAAGGCTGCTAAGAACACTAGATTAAATTGCAAGGAAATAATCAAAGCCAAACGTCTCTCCAAACGCAAACCAGGATAGTCCAAACTTCCACAAAACTTGAAGTGCAAGAACTTCTTTGCTTCCTGCAAAGAATCCCACCTCTGAGGGCTGGCTTTTATCCCTTAAGGGAGGGGCCATCACCTTGCAGCCTTACTCCTGAGTCGCTCATGCTGCTGCAGCTGCACTTTCCTTTAAGCAGCCCTGCGCACACACGCACTGGGCACAGGCTCCTTGGGAACCTCTTCATCATTGCTGCCAGCCTCCACAATCTCTGAAGGCAGCACTCTACTCCCTGATGGTCCTGGCGCCATCCCTGCATCACACGCAGGCCCCTCGTCTGAGTCCTTGCTCTCCGAGACCTCAGCCATCCACACCTGCTGCCCGTGAACCACAACAAACCCTGACGTTATGCCTTTCGGTACAATTTGTTAGCGGGAAAAAGGACCTTCCAGAATCTTTTTGATTTGAGGCCATCTTAGACCCAAGTATTATGTCAAACAAATATCATCCTACTGCGTTTAAAAAAAGACAGGGTAATCGGTAGGTTTTGGCAAATATGACATCCCTCTTCTTTTCTTATTCGCTGTCTCAGCCGTAAGATGAGTCTTGGGGAGAGGACAAACCCCTCCTAGCAATCTTGGAGCAATTTCTCTTTTCTGTGTTCTTTGATAGAATCTCCAGCTGGGTTTAATCTTAAGGTATGTGAAGGACATCAAATAAGCGGGTTGCTTCATCTGAATTTTTCTCTTTTTAAGTATTGAGCTATGTCACCCTGTCCATCATGCTTCCCAGTCTCCCTTTATCTGCAAAGTCTTGAAAGTTGCAGAGGGTGAGATTTTGCAGGTTTCTCTGAATCCGTTACCATTCTTCTTCCTCACTAAGAATGCATACAGGTAGTCCTCGGCTTGGCGACCATAATTCGGCCCCAGATTTTTATTCTTAAACGAGACAGATGTTAAGTGGGTTTTGTCCCATTTTACGACCTGTCTTGTCTCAGTTGTTCAGGGCATCAGTAACTTGTTAAGTTAGTTACAAGGTTGTTAGGTGAATCTGGCTTCCCCATCGACTTTGCTTGTCAGAAGGTCACAAAACGGGATCGCAGGAGTCTGGGACACTGCAATCGTCATAAATACGAGTTGGTTGCCAAGCCTCTGAATTTTGATCACGTGACCATGTGGGGAATGCCACCACGGTTGTAAGCGTGAACAAAAAGTCACTTTTTTAATGCTGTTGTAACTTTGAACCGTCACTAAATGAATGGTTGTACATCGAGGGCAATCCGTAATTCGTAGAATGTTGAACTGGTTGAAGGATTCTAAAGATCCTTTTTTTACTTTGTATTGTTATGTTATAAGTGGTCATTAATTTTCATGATTTAGTGATTTTTGTTTCAATCATAGCATAGAAGTTTCAATTAATTCTTCTTTTTATCAAATAATAATGTATTACTATTAATACATTAATGTATTATTATCATCATCATCCTATTACCTATCTCTTCCTACTTATGACTATAATCGTGTTGCTTGTATCTTTACAATTTATATTTTATTTTTATTTTATTTATTTTGATTTGTCAATCACTTACAAGATAATAAGTATAAGTATATACATAGTTATGAATATTGTTTTATTTGTTTCCTAGTATGATTTGATTGCTTGTTAGTAACCTACCACTAAGTGAAAGAATTCTTTCTTTCTTTCTTTCTTTCTTTCTTTCTTTCTTTCTTTCTTTCTTTCTTTCTTTCTTTCTTTCTTTCTTTCTTTCTTTCTTCCTTCCTTCCTTCCTTCCTTCCTTCCTTCCTTCCTTCCTTCCTTCCTTCCTTCCTTCCTTCCTATCCTCTGCAGTTTTGAGACACATTCAGAGAGTGATGGAATATAGAGTTATTATTAAATAAAAACATAACTTCTTCTTCAGTGGGAGAGAGATATAAAATGAGCTTGAAACTCCGTACAATCTTTTGGCCTTTGGTGTCTTACCTCTATTTCATTTGCTTCCTCCCCCGCTTTCCTCTGTCAATGATTAGGATCAAAGTCTCGTCGTACCAGCTGGAAAATGTTGTCCGGAGTGTGCTCCAAAACCCTGCTTTGCATTTGGGACATTATACCAGGTAACCTTCAGATAAAATGCCACAAGGACGAATTTGATGTGCATTTTTCTTTGTCCCTCTTCCTCTACTTGAAATTTTAACTTCAGAAACAAACTATTCACTGCGCTTTCTTCCTGGGAAGCCCAATGAGTTGAAAAGGATCAAAAGAAGGAAGGAATGTTCTGGCAAGATTGAATGGGGGCCTATCAACTAAGGCAAATAAGACGGTTCTTGAGTGAAGTGGAGAAAAGGGCCGTGAACTCAGATTGGCTTCCTGGCTGAGAAGGGTACATTTGACTAGCACCCTAACCGTGACTTCTGGTGGGCATTGGCAGTCAAAACGGACAGAATGCAAGCAGTCCTCGATTTACGGCTACGGTTGAGCACCAAATTCCCATTTTCTAAGCAGGACAGTTGTTAAGTAAATTTTGCCCCCATTTTACGAGCTTTCTTGCACAATTGTTAAGTGAATCACTGCAGTTGTTAACTTAGTAACAGCTGTGAGATATGGGATGGGCGGCAAATAAATTTTATAATCGATAGATATAGAGAGAGAAATTGAGAGAGAGATAGAAATAGATTTGAGATAAGTAAATAGTAGATAGATGATAGATTAGATGGATGGATGGATGAATGGATGGATGAGATAGATGAGATAGATGAGATAGATAAGGTAGATGATAGATGGATGTAGAGATAGAATAGATTAGAGATAGATGATAGATTAGATAGGTAATTAGAAAGATAAATGATAGATAAGATAGATGATACAGATAATAGGTAGATAAGATAGATGATAGATGGTTGTACAAATAGAAATACATTAGAGATAGATAGTAGATAGATGATAAGATAGATGATATAGATGATAGATAAGATAGATAGGATAGATAAGATAGATGATATAGATGATGGATAGATATATAGATAGGATAGTTATATAGATAAATAGATGATATCGATCATAGATAGATAGAGAGAGAGAGAGATAGAAATAGATTAGAAATAGACAGATGATAGATTAGATAGATAATTAGATGATTGATAAGATAGATGTAGATGATAGATAGATAAGATAGATAAGATAGATGATAGATGGTTGTACAAATAGAAATACATTAGAGATAGATAGTAGATTATAGATAATTAGATGATTGATAAGATAGATGTAGATGATAGATAGATAAGATAGATAATATAGATGATTGATGGATGTACAAATAGAAATAGATTAGAGATAGATAGTAGATTATAGATAGATGATATAGATAATAGATAGATAATATAGATAGATGATAGATAGACGGATATAGAGATAGAAATAGATTAGAGATAGGTAGATGATAGATTAGATAGATAATTAGACATAGATGATAGATGATATAGATGATCGATAAGATAAAATAGATAGATGATATAGATGATACATAGATAAAATAGATGATATAGATGATATATAGATAAGATAGATAGATGATAGATAGATAGATAGATAGATAGATGCTTGCATACATAAGTTGTTAAGTGAATCTGGCTTCCACATTGACTTTGCTTATTAGAAAGTTGCAAAAGGAGATCATACGACTCTGAGACACCACAACCGTCATAAATATGAGCTGGTTGCCAAGCGCCCAAATATTGATCACGTGACCCTGGGGATGCTGCAGCGGTCATAAGTGTGAAAACTACTCAAAAGCCACTTTTTTTCTGTGCCTCCTAACGTCAAAAAGTCACTAAACTAATGGTTGTAAGTCAGGGACTACCTGTACATGCCAGTTGCCAAGCGACCAAACTTTGACCGTGTGACCCTGCATGGGGGATGCTGCAGCAGTCGTAAGGGTGAAACCCTGAGCCCTGAGTCACTTTTTTTTTCCAGAGCTGGCATTAACTTTAAGTGGTCACTAAACAAATGGTTGTAAGTCAAGGACCAGCCTTCGTTCAAATGCTTTTCTTTGTTATGCAGCCTGGGGACGAGTGGAAGAAAGATGCTTGCACAACCTGCATATGTGACGGAGGAGAATCCAGGTGCTTTACGAAGAGCTGCCTCCCACTGAATTGTCCAAAGGTAAATTCCTAAGCTTAAAACTTGGGAGATTTTTCTGGGAAATTTTCTCCCCCGCTTCTCATGTCTCCAATCTTCCACTTACTCGCATCTTCTCAGGACGAAGACAAAGCGCGGCGCCCAGGGAAATGTTGTGAAGAGTGTGTCCTTTCCAAGGGCAGCTGTGTGCACAACGGCACCCTCAGATACCACCAGGACATGTGGCACGATATGGACTGTAACTTCTGTAGCTGTGATGGAGGCCGGGTTGCTTGTCGGAAAGTCAAGTGTGCCAAAGTGGACTGTGGCCAGGTAAAGAATTTCCAAGTTAGCGGTCAGGATTCCGGCAGTTATCCCCATTTAAATCATGAGTCTCAAGCCAAACTTCCAAAACTTCAAAAGGATTTATTGGGAGTTCAGAGAATTTAATAAAAAGAAAAATAACAGATTGTGACAACCAAGACCTGTAGAAGGTTTCACTGTAAGATATTTGCAAATACCGAACTCCATCTTCCAATAACAGAGTAGGAGATGGATACACCCCCTTAGAGTAATTACAGCCTTATATAGGTTTTTACATTTAAAAAATTACATAGTACTTCCTGTTTTTCGCACATAGGAGTTATAGTGACTTCCATAAGAAAGAAATGAGTAGTCCTGGGTGTTTTTCCATAAGTCCTCCCAAACTTCTTCCATGGAAATCTCCTAGCTCGTCTCATCTTCATCATCAGATTTCCTGTTTTTCACTTAGAAGATCACACAGTAGATCATTAACAGACTTCTAATGTCAGGGTGACCTAGTATGAAATCTCAAATCAAGCCAAGGACATAATATTTTGTAACTTTGCAGAACTTTAGCAAAATAACAAGTTATACAAATGTTCTGATATCTAGAATGCCAGATTAAGAACAAATATGGAGTCTCTCTGGTTATATATATTCTTAGGTGTACTAGGCAAATTTTCTCATGTAACAGGAGTTAACATGTCCGGCACTGCCTGGGTGTAGCTGACTCTGAGACACATAATTCATTGTTACCCTTGACCCTGGTTTTCCCTCAACCCCTGGGTGTATCATAATTTATATTCTCCAATGGGACACATCCATAGCCAAGAGTCATCAATCAGGCTCTCCAGTTAGAATTTTGTGCGGCAGAAACTTCAGTCACCTAGTTACTATCTTTGAAAACATTCATGGAATGCGGTTTCAGTTTGCAAGCTGCCACACTGCTTTCCCCTCCCTTTCTGTTGGCAATTCTAAAAAGACCATAGAAATATTTTATGAGTTGACATTATCTCTATGTTTCGCTTATTCAAAAGATTTTTTAAAAAGTGGCCTTTTTTATTCAAGTTCCTGGAAACACCAGATACAGAAATAATTGGTTTTCAGATTGAATAATAAAACAACACAGTTGGAAGGGGCCTTGGAGGTCTTCTAGTCCAACTCCCCTTCTCAAGCAGGAGACCCTACACCATTTTAGACAAGTGGCTGTCCGGTCTCTTCTCAAAAATCTCCACTGATGAAGCCCCCACAACGTCTGAAGACCATCCGTTCCACTGGTTAATTGTTCCCACTGTTAGGTAATTTCTTCTTAGTTCTAGGTTGGTTCTCTCCTTGGATCAGTTTCCATGTCTTCATTTTACCCACCTCAGAAGGATGGAAGACTGAGTCAACCTTGAGCCTGGTGAGATATCAACTGCCAAATTGCAGGCAGCCGGCAGTTAGCAGAAGTAGCACTCTGACCACTGAGCCTTCTTCTCTGAGACTCCACCTTCTTCTCCTTCCTTCTATCTTTCCCAGCCTTGGAGTCTTCTAGGATTTTGTTTGCAGTAGGACAATTTGAGCCTTGTCCAGAAGGGGTGTTTTATGTCCCTGACGGAATTTAGGAGGCCATATCCCCAACTCCTTGAAAACATTAAAGAACCCCAATCCTTCCCCTTCCAGCGCTGCTGTTACCTCACCTCACTGCCTTGTAAAAGCTTCAATTATTAACGAATTCCTTGTTCGAGTCTTGTAGAAAAAAAAAATGCAATTCTCTGTCCATTGGCTTGAACTGAAGCCGACCTCTCAAGGGTTTTGCACTCTTCTCTTTCCCATAAAAGAGTAGCTTGTTCAAGAGAGATTGTGACCCTTTCATGAACCAAGAGAGATCTCCTTGACTTGAACAATGAAGCCAGTACACAAAAGTGAAATTGGGAGGCCTGCAGTGAATTTAAATGAAGCAGGAGAGCCGGGGCTGCCCAGGTAAAGGACTGGATCCTGTAGCATTTCTTTCTAGGCCTCTCCATTGAGATGAACCTATGGCCTGTATCCAGTTTTCATCACTCCACTATAAAAAGAGATGGGCAGAGAAGAGCAACAAAGATGATTGGGGGTCTGGAGGCTAAAACATATGAAAAACAGTTGCAGGAACTGGGTATGTCTAGTCTAATGAAAAGAAGGACTAGGCATCCCTAATTCTTCTTTTCATTAGACTAGACATACCCAGTTCCTGCAACCGTTTTTCATATGTTTTCATATGTTTTTGCCTCCAGACCCCCAATCGTCTTTGTTAGCAGACCCCCTATCATCATGAAAGCAGTGTTCTAATATCTCAGGGATTGCCACAAAGATGAGGGAGTCAAGCTATTCTCCAAAGCACCCGAAGGCAGGACAAGAAGCAATGGGTGGAAACAAATCATACATTGCAATGTCCTACCTGTCAATGAATACTTCAGCTTCAACCATAACAACACAAGAGCAAAACAATAGATACAAACTCAAGGTTAACCGCACCAAACTTGATTGCAGGAAATACGACTTCAGCAACAGAGTGGTCAATGTCTGGAATCCTCTACCTGACTCTGTGGTTTCTTCCCCAAACCCCAAAAACTTTAACCTTAGACTGTCTACTATTGACCTCACCCCTTTCCTAAGAGGCCTGTAAGGGGCGTGCATAAGGCACCAACGTGGGTACCGTCCCTGTCCTGTTGTTTCTCTTTATTTTTCTTATATGTATCCATTTCATGTATTCATAACTATGTATATACTTATACCTATTATCTTGTAAGCGATTGACAAATCAAAATAAATCAAAATAAATCAAAATAGTTTAATGAAAAGAAGAACTAGGGATGGCATGGTAGCAGTGTTCCGATATCTCAGGGGCTGCCACAAAGAAGAGGGAGCCAAGCTAGTCTCCAAAGCCCCTGAGGGCAGGACAAGAAGCAATGGGTGGAAACTAACCAAGGAGAGAAGCAACCTAGAACTAAGGAGGAATTTCCTGACATTTAGAACAATTCATCAGTGGACCAACTTGCCTCCAGACCTTGTGGGTGCCCCATCACTGGAGGTTTTTAACAAGATACTGGACAATCACTTGCCAGGGTTTCCTGCTTAAGCAGGGGGTTGGACTGGATGGCCTCAAAGGTCCTTTCCAACTCTGTTATTGTGTTCTGCTCTGTCCTAACCCTTTGTGGACTTTGTAAGATGAGGAATTAGGGGAGTCTTGGAAACTAATCTTATGGCGACTTGTATGGCAAAATGAGATCATGTCTGGCTATGACTTGAGTCCCTAACTCAGATTCTATAGTATAACTTCCCTACTGCCGGAGAATAGCACAGTCAGAGAAGTGAGAGCCTCAGAAATTTTTTAAAAAATAAATTAAAATAAAATACAATTGCTGTGAGAGTTACTGTTGCTTCTAATCAGACCCGGGTTCTTATGAGGTCCAGGCCAGAGGTACGTCATGGGAGCAGATCTCGAACTTTTATGGAAGGTTTGTGGTGAGGTTGTGCGAATCAAAGATACAAGTGCTGTGTTCAGCACCCTAGAGCAGGGGTCTCCAACCTTGGCAACTTGAAGACTTAGGGACTTTGACTCCCAGAATTCCTCAGCCAGCAAAGATTTAAGACCAGCGGACTTCAATTCCCAGAATTCTTCAGCCAGCAAAGCTTTAAGACCAGCGAACTTCAATTCCCAGAATTCTTCAGCCAGCAAAGCTTTAAGACCAGTGGACTTCAACTCCCAGAATTCCTGAGCCAGCAAAGCTGGAATTCTGGGAATTGAAGTCCACACATCTTCAAGTTGCTAAGGTTGGAGACCCCTGCCCTAGAGTATTTAATGGATGGAGATTGTCCTGTGGGAAAGAGGTAGACAAGAAAATTGCAACCTCCAGTAGTTACAATTCAATCCACGAAACTGGATTCTCCACTTTCTCCCATGAGTTTTGACCTAGTTGTCAGTGTTGTGGCATTTCAAGGAGAGCTTGTGTGCGGTCTTCGTAGAGTCACAGTGATACTTATCTTTTTGGAAGGGAACTCAGTGATGGAACGAGTGATAAAATAGGATTTTAAAGACTGTGTCCTGGGGGTGGGGGGAAAGGCCGTCTCTCCCATCTCTTCTCTCGGTATCATTAAAAAAAAAAAGAGCTGATTCTAGTTATCTTATCGTAATGCTCAATTTCTTTGCAGGGTGAAGAATTATTTCATTTACCAGGCAAGTGCTGCCCTGAATGCATTTCAAGAGGGGCCCCCTGTGTTTACAAAGAATCTACCAAAGACGTAAGTAGCTTGTTGATTTAGCACATGTAGAGTTGCCAACGCAGATGTTGGCTAGGGAAAAAAAATATTCAGTAGCATAGAAGCACGTAATAAATGTTGGGCTGTTAGTGCAGACTTTGTAATAGTTGAACAGTGTTGAGGGAATTATTCGTTTAGCAGAGTGATGGTGTTCAGGAAAAAACTCCCCTTGTGTCTAGTTGTTCTGGTGTGCAGTACTCTATAGCGTCGTTTTGAGGGAAGGAGTTGAAACAGTTTATGTCCGGGATGTGAAGGGTCTGTAGATATTTTCACAGCCCTCTTTTTGACACGTGCAGTGTACAGGTCCTCGATTGAAGGCATTAATTGTTTTTCCTGCAGTCCTAATTATCGTCTGAAGTCTGTGCCTGTCTTATTGGGTTGCAGAACCAAACCAGACAGTTATAAAGGTGCCGATGATAGACTCAATAGCTCCTCTGTAAAACTGGATCAGCAGCTCCTTGGGCAGTTTTAGATTTCTGAGTTGGCGCAGAAAGAACATTCTATGTTGTGCTTTTTTTGATGATGTTTTTGATGTCACTTTTTTCAGTGCCGTTGTAAACTTCGGTCATTAAAAAAATTGTTGTAGGTTGCGGATTATCTGTAGACTGTATGCACACAGCTTGGAGTTTTGCCTTGCACCACCTGTGAACCAAGAACAAGGCTCAGGCAAGTTAGGAAATTTAATAATCTCAGCCCACTCAAGTTCTGCATCATTTTACACTTCAAGGATATTTTCTTTTACAAAGGGACAGGGAAAAACATATATATATATACATACATACATACATACATACATATATATACACATATACATATACATACATACACATATACATATATACACATATACACATACACACACACACACACACACACATATGACAGCTAAGTGGGGTTTTGAACCGGGAAAGGAAGAAGCTGGAACTAAAGATTTAACTAAATTGGACTAAAATATTTTGGGAATAAACAGGCATAAAATAAAGCTGGACTTAAGATTGTCAAAAAATAATAATAATAAAGTTTACAAATTGGAGACTGGACTGTGCTGGAATACTGAGGTTTGAAAAACCCTAAATAAAAAAATTGGGGGAAAAAGGTGAAGACTTTGTGTAATGGAGAGTGCCACCTTTTGACAAAAACTTGAGCTCAAACAAAAAGGAAAGCATCCTGTTTCTGAATGGACTTGTGTGGATATAACATTAAAGAAATATTGAAATAAAGTAAGAATCTTAGAAATTGAAAGCAGAACCAGAATAAAGAAAAAAACAAGGAAAGACTGACTGTGGGATTGATTGATGTTTTTGGTATAGATCCTGGGCTGGAATAACTGAGAACTTTAGAAAATTGAAAGAAGAAAGAAGGAAAGTAAAAGTGGGTTTTTGGGGGGGACTTTTAACGATCAAAAAATATAAGAGTGTGTAATGATGATATCTCTTCGGGAATTAAAAATGGAACTTAAAAATATGAGAGAATTATTACAGGAAAGAGGCGAATCACTTTGCTCTGTGTTAGAAAAAATGGAAATGGCGATTGAAGAACAAGAAGAAAGAGCTTCAGAGGAGGAGGAATCGATTCAAGGAGAAGGCATTTTAAATAGACAATTAACACAAAGAACACTACAAAGAAGTGGGGAAAGAAGGAAGGTTAAAAAGTTGAGATTTAAGAAGGCAATCAAAAGGGGGAATACCTGTGAAGTCGGGAAAGGCAGAAAGACCCAGCAGAAAAGGGGAAAGGAAGGTATTAAGAAAGAGGGGGATATAAACTGGAATGAGAAAAGATATGGGGAAAAGAGGGGGAGGAGAAGCAGTAAGAAACAGGTGCATGAAATAAAGAAATATGGAAATAGTAAAATGTTGAAAAGAAATTGTTTTTTCAGAGATAATGGTTGATGAATTAAAAAGGGGATTCTGCAGGGTGACAAGGGGTAATAAGAATATTTCTGCAATTAGAAATATTTAGAAAATAGGGTAATATAGATACTGATAACTCTTATTAAAAATCAAGGGGGGAAAATATGCTGTGGAATCCAAGTGAAAAGATATAATGATTATTATTGTAACTTCTTAAAAATAATGGTTTATTGGGAATTAAGATGAGGGAATAAAGGTATATTTTAATCATTCAGGTGTCACGCTTAAAACAGTAAAAGGGGGGGAAACCTATACTTGTTTTTTTTTTTAGTGTTAAAATTTGTATTAATCTAGAATTTATAAAAAGAATGTGTAATAGAAAGGGAATATGACAGACTAAAGAACCAACTAAATTAATAAGTTAATATAGACTATTAAAAGTAAGGAGAGACATTGGTAACTAATTATTA
This sequence comes from Pseudonaja textilis, assembly GCF_049901715.1. NCBI lineage: Eukaryota > Metazoa > Chordata > Lepidosauria > Squamata > Elapidae > Pseudonaja > Pseudonaja textilis. Next base: position 8,772,549 of record NC_141995.1, read on the forward strand.
TTATTATTATTAGGCAAACACATATTGTTTATTTTTAAAATAAATATTAAAGGATTATATTTGTAATAATTGAAACAAAACAAAAAGATGTTGCAGTTGAGATTAATGAAAGAGGCTAGATTTAATGTGTTTGTTTCTCTCCTTACTGAAAATTTGGAATGGAAAAGGTAATAATAGAATTAAGTAGGCATATATGAATGTATAATTGCTGTCATATTTGTATGTAAAGGTGATGACCCGGAAACATGTTGTCCACTAAAAAGAGATTTTTGTTTTTAATGTGAAAAACTGAATAAAGTTTGTTAAAAAAAAAAAGATATTTTCTTGTTCTCCGGGCTATGCATGAAGCATTGAAAGCTCTACTCAGCAGAATACAAGTTGCGGAGAGCAGATTTCACAGAATGAAGCTAATCACATTTGTAGATTTGTAGGTTTTGCTCTTCTCAGGCCAGTAAGTCCGGCTTTTAATATCATTTGCTTGCTCTCTTGGAGTAGCAGAATCTGCCTGCTTCATGCTGTTAGTACAGGATTGTAAAACAGCATTGCAGAGCTAAACACAATCCCTGTGCTCTCCAAACAGAGAGTTTATATTTCTGGATGAAACCTGTTTAGCCGTACTATTATGTCTGTCTGCAAATTTCCTGATTTTAGAAACAATCATATACATCCAAATGAACTTGTCCTCATTTGTAAGGTTGAATCAGTGGTGGGATTCAAATTTCTTTTACTACCGGTTCTGTGGGCGTGGCCTGGTGGGTATGGCCTGACTTGGGTGGCCATGGCTTGGTGGGCGTGGCAGGGGAAGGATACTGCAAAATTTCATTCCCTTCCCACCCCACTAACCTGCTTTCCAGCTCCGTTCTCCTGTGCAGGGCAACCAAAGAAGACCCAGCGGATAAGCTGGGACTCAGAAGACAGAGAATAGAGGGGGGCGGGGCCACTCAGAGGGGGTATTCTGAACTACTCAAAATTTCTACTACCGGTTCTCGAAACTACTCAAAATTTCTGCTACTGGTTCTCCAGAACGGGTCAGAACCTGCTGAATACCATCTCTGGGTTGAATAGGTAACACAGGCGTGAACACAGGCATTATAATTTAAACAAAATTGATTCCGTGTGTGTGTGTGCTTGTATCGACTGCATTGTTTGCAGACATTTGGTTGTACAAATACAGCTGCTAACGTTGTTATTCCTTGGTTCCAAATTAGTATAATGCAGATATTTAAGATTTTAAAAAGTGCTGTAAAAGATTATGGAGCAGCGTAAGCCCACTCGATCAAACCAGCAATGGAGAGTAAACTTTTCAAATATCTCTTAAGACCTATGCCTTTGCCTTGGAGAGGCACTGCTAGAAACTTCACGTGGCCTTCACATTATCCCTTTGTTGAGCTGGGTCTAGGGAGGCAGACAATAGATGGGGGCAGGACCAGTCAGAAGTGGTATTTGCTGGTTCTCCAGAACTGGTGAGAACCTGCTGAATACGACCTCTGATGTACAGTATGCTGCTTCTTGCTGCTCAGGAGACTGAATGATAGTCAATAGAATTGGAAAACTGTGATAAATCGCAGCCTCTATTTTTTTTTTTTTTCTTCATGCAGAGTGGTGAAAAATGGAAGGAAGGCCTGTGCCGTGAATGTGAATGTTTGGACTCCAAAGTAAACTGCTATTCTCAGTCTTGTCCGACGTGTCCCACAGGAACTGTGGCTATTGCTGTGCACGGAGAGTGTTGCCCTCAATGCAAGCCAGGTATTTGCAAAACGGTGCTTTTGCTTTTGAAGTGTCTAGTCTTAACGTATTTATTCCTCTTAACTCAGAAGAGGGTCTGTACGTTGAAAAGTGTTTGGTTTAAAACGGGGGTGGTGGTGGTCCAACTTTAGCAACTTTTAAGACCTGTGGACTTCAACTCCCAGAATTCTCCAGCCAAGAAAATTTAAAGAAACATGTCCATGAGGATCCCGGAGCTCAAACTTGATTTCAAGGAGATGTAACAATCCACTTCTTGTGATGGAATGTAAAGATGAAGGAGAAGTGGGGGGAATATTGACAGTAGCACTGTGGCTTCCTTGGGAGGCAGCATAACCCAGAGAGGAGCCCAAGACAAGAGGCTACAGAGTCCTGAATTGGATGGTGGGGTGAGAACAAGGTATAGAGAGTAGCCACAGCCTGAAATCTCTCAGGGTATGTCTACTATTTTGGAAGGTTATAACTTTAGCCTGGCAAGATTCTGTCCGTTAAGTGTAAGCACCGGGTTATCATTGGGGATTGGGCCTGACACTTCTTTTCCTGTATTGTTTCTATAAGTAAGGGGTCATTAGTGCTCTCTTTTCTTGCAAACGTTTCAGTATCCGAACTAAGTAACCTCATCAGGGTAGCTCTAGGACTAGTACTGATGACCTAGTTTGGGTAATGAAACATCTGCAAGAAAGACGAGCAACCTCAGAGAGCACCAAGGACCCCTCGTGTCAACCGTGAGCTACAAATATAGAGTAGAATAGAATGGAAAATAGAATAGAATAGAAAATTAGAATAGCATAGAGTAGAGTAGAATAGAAAAAAATAGAAAATAGAATAGAATAGAACAGAATAAAATTCTTTATGGATCAAGTGTGATTGGACACAGAAGGAATTTGTCTCTGTTGCGGAAGCTCTCGGAGTACATATAAGCAACAAGTGATAAATCCTGATCATAATCATCATACAATCATCATACATTTCAAGGGGGGACTAACTTGGTGGAGAAGAAGCTTGCTTGTCCTTTTTGGTGGGGGGTTGTTTGCCACGCAGCAAAAGCATCCTTCTACCTGAGCAGGTGAGCCCATCCTGCCCTTCCTCACCCCAAATAAAGTTGTCTCACTGTCATGATAGGTGCCTGCCATCCCGATTGCTTGACCTGCACCCGGGCGTTTGATCGTTGCGATGCCTGCCGAGAGTCCACCAAGTTTCTCCTGAACGGGCGTTGCGTTGATAGCTGTGGGGTTGGCTTCTATCCGGATGGGGACCTTTGCCTGGGTAAGATTAGCCTCCAATCTGCTTTGTGATATTGAAGCTTCTTGCTCTGTAGGTGATGCTGAGACGTTTCAGAAGATGGCCCGTGGCTTCTGGGTGTTAAAGAAGATAAAATTATTTGGAAGATGTGTGTCTTTCACAAACAACCCTTTCATTGCTCTGCTTCTCCTCTAAGGGAGCTCCCACAAGGCAGTTCAAAACAACCTTCTTCATCCTAGCATAGGGGTGTCACACTCAAGGCCCTTGGAGTCCTTAGATCTGGCCTGCAGGGCAGCTTCAGAAACAGTGAAGGACCAGCCTGGGGTGCTTCTGTCAGCAAAACTGAAGCCCTCCCAAGCCCGTTTTTGCCGGCAAAAGGTTGCAGGAGACCATCCCAGCCGAAAATGGAGCTCGGGAGCCCATTTTCTGTGGCAGAGCGCTTGGCCACCACAGGTGCCCCCGACACAAGTGATGTCAAGCTGGGTCCGCCCACCCTGGCCACACCCACCTTGGCCCCAGAGGTCAAACACAACCCTGATGGAGCTCTCAATGAAATCGAGTTTGACACCCCTGTCCTAGCGTATTCCCGCAGGTGCAGGGTCCGCTTTTTGGATCCTTGAGCTCCACTTTCCACGGTCAGCTGCGTCTCCAGAGCGCAGACCCGCAGCTTGCATATCTTTGTTGATGGTGTCTTGCCATCTCTGTTTTGGGCGCCTGCGAGGTCACTGGCCATCGACTTCTCGTTGGTAGGCAGTCTTGGCCACGGTGGAAGGGTGAACATGTCCATACCAGCTGAGCCGACCTTCTCTCCTCTTCTCTGTAATTGGTGCCACACCAAAATGATGTCGAATGGTGTCATTTGTGACGTGGTCGAGAAGGGAGATGCCCAATATCCAATGGAGCATTCACATTTCCATGGCACAGAGATAGCGTTCGGTCCCTGTTGTTGCTGCCCAGCATTCGGTGCCATACAGTGCAACAGGGTGGATGGTTGTCTCGTAAATCTTAGATGTAAGGCGGGTTGGCTTTCGTCTGTCCCACAACATACTGGTGAGTCCTTGCCAGCACATCCAGGCTGCATTCATCCTAGCTCCCACCTCGCCATTGGTGTCGTGATTGCCTTGGAGGAGGGATCCCAGATTCCGAAAAATGTCCACCTTCTTTAGCTTTTCTCCATTGATTTAAAGACAGTTCAAAACAATCAACATAGCAATACATAAGGTAAAGGTTCTCCTCGCACATACGTGCTAGTTCTTTCCGGCTCTAGGAGGTGGTGCTCATCTCTGTTACAAAGCTGAAGAGCCAGCTCTGTCCGAAGACGTCTCTGTGGTCATGTGGTTGGCAAGACTTAATGCCGAATGCGCATGGAACGCTGTTAATTTCCCACCAAAGTGGCCCCTATTTTTCTACTTGCAATTTAAAAGGTTTCAAACTACTAAGCTGGCAGAAGCTGGGACCAGTAACGGGAGCTCACTCCATTATGTGCTGCTAGGGATTTGAGCCAACCTTTCTGGTCGACAAGCTCAGTGTCTTAGCCCCAGAGCCACCACAGCAATAGATAGAAAATATTAAGGCCCAGGATAAAATATTTCAAACAAACAGCATAATCAGGAAGATTAATCCTCACAAAAGCCTGATGGAATGGCAATAATAACTGATTGTCTGATTTCAGTTAAATCAAATCAATATTTATTGCAGTCATAGGCCAGTGTATTGTACCAATCTTCAATATACACTTGGCTTGTCAGCAATGCGTTTTCTTTTTTTCCTTTTTTTTTTTACTGGTGCTCATACCTGGGGGATCTTTGAAATCCCTGATCAGCAACTGGCAAGCTGCATCATGGATCCCAAAGATCTGACTCAGAAGAAAATCAAATTCGAAACCGTTTTTTACAACCTTCTTTTTCTTTTTGTTTTTTTTTCTTCCCCGCCTCGGGCAGCTTGTAAAGAGATGTGCTCAACTTGTACTAATAAATTTGGATGTACTTCCTGCCAAGCTTCGCTGCATTTGAAGGATGCTCAGTGCGTGACGTCATGTGGGGAAGGGTTTTTCCCGGGACCTCTCCAGTGCACAGGTAAGAAATACCTGTGCTAGATAATCTGAACTCTACCCATCTCCGAACAGAAAAAATGAGGTCAAGGAGGGGTTGAATAACAATGAATGAAATTGCAAAAAAAGATAATGCAAAAGTCTACATGCTTCCTTGTTAAATTCTTAGCACAATGCTCAATGATGGAGCTCCTATATCGGGCTTGATATAAAGTGCTTCATAGAACCAGCCTATCTCATCTGTACCTTCCCCTAAATTCTCTTTAACTAGAATAGAATAGAGTAGAGTAGAGTAGAGTAGAGTAGAGTAGAACCGGACAGGACCGGACTGGACCGGAATAGAAGTAGAAGTAGAAGTAGAAATAGAAATAGATATAGAAATAGAAGTAGAAATAGAAATAGATATAGATATAGATATAGATATAGATATAGATATAGAAATAGAAATAGAATACTTTATTGGCCAAGTGTGATAGGCACAAAACGACTGTCTCCAGTGCATAAACTCTTAGTGTAGCCACAAAACAACACAGTAATAATAATCATAATTATGATACCAATAAGAGAAGATAGTGAACAGATGAGAAAGATAAAAGTAATACCGCCATACTACATGTGTAAATACACTGTACTTAGACATAAAACAATGGTGTGGGAATTAGCTGCTCAGCAGAGTGATGGCAGAAGATAAAAAACTGCCTGTGTCTTGTTTTGGCATGCAATGCCCTGTAGCAGGCTCCTGAGGGGATGAAAAGAAAATTAATTAGTTAATTTAGATGAAAGAAAAGTTAATTAGTATTAAACTGATTTCCATTAAAGGAAAAACCCCGATCAAGTCGGTGCTAGCCTCGTCAAAATTATTCTAAAGCTATCTAGTGCAAGAGAAAAAGAACGTGTGGGGGGGTAGGTGTCAGAGACCCCCACCGTTCATCATTTCATTTCGCACCAGCCATTTTATCAACCTTGCTAAAAGATTAGATTTGGTCTTCTGGCATTCAGACAGTGGACTCTCCACGGCCTTTCACTGGGGTGACCCAAATTCTTTCGGCCTGAGTTTGCAAAAGCTTGCAAAAGCTTGAACAGACATAACTCATTTTCACTGGAGGCTTCTGGCATCCTAGGAATGTCAAATAGGTTTTGGCAAGGGTTAAGATGAGAGGAGGGGAGATAGAGAAGCAGCGGTTTAAAAACCAGGACACTACAGGACTGGAGACAGGAAACAGGACAGAAAACAGGGGAAGCTCAAGTCAAGTCAAATTCATATTGGCTCATTTTAATATTGTGCATGATACCGTCTCGTGTTTGTCAATTCCCTTTTTAATAATGATTTTATGAAACATTACAGTTCAGAAGATAAAAAGTAATGCAAACCAACCAAAGGAATAAAAGAAAAAATAGGGCAAAAAGGAACAAGAAAAAAAGCAAGAAAAATAGAAAAGAAAAAAAAATAAGAATATGTTTTAAAAATTATTATAAATAATTTCTTCCTTCATCACAAGTATAAATCATTTTAGTAACCTAACTCCTAACAAATGACCTCTTCTTCCCATATTCCATCTGTAAATATATCCTTAAGGCCTCCTCACTGTTCATTCCTGATACTAAAAATTCATTAAATAGTTGTTAAGAGATAACAACGTATCTGTTTTAATCTTGATCAAATAAAACAACTTTATATCCCTTTCTCTTTTAACAATCTTGATCTTTAATCCTTCAAATATCCCGGAAGTTGATTTCTTTCTATTTTTCCTTTATTCCTTCTCAACAATTTTTTAAAAAATCTTCAAAATGTAACAAGTGTCCTTTGTAAATCCAATAAAGGAAATTTATCTAGATCGATCTCTTACTTTATTTGTGTATCCCTTTAAATTATTAAGACATCAGCTGGTTTCATATGTACAGTATATCCTGTGTAGAACCTTTCTCTTGTAGCCTGTCATATTTAAAATCATTTTCAGATCAGTCTTATAAAACCTATACACTCTTCCATAATATGTTTTAAACATAGTCTATCTATAATGGCAAACACTCTTAAAATTAAGTCCTGGGTCCAAATATGTTTCAAGTATCCCCAGTGTTAAAACATTTTGCTCCATTCTGCATAAGTAAGTCAAATTCATGTTTCCTTCTCCTTTAATTGTAATCTTCTCTTCCTTCTGATTCCCTGTGTCTATCCAATCTTCAGAGTCCCATTCTATCATATTTTTTTTAAATTTAAAACAAAAGCATTTCCTCCATGGGGAAGAGTCTTATAATTAATTTCAACTCTTATTTCAAATCCATCTCGATCCTTAGTCCATTTGTAACTTTCCAAAATCAATGTTCAGGTTGCTGTTTATTTAAAAAAAAAATCCTTAAACTTAAGTTGGATTAAGGATTGAAGGAAATTTACCTGGTGCTGTCTAAAACTTGTCAATCCAGATTCCTAATTGCTGAAAAATTGCCAACAAGAAATTGCCAAATGTGGTTAGGAAAGAAAAAGGTGACCATGGCTTGAGCAAGATGGTGGTTGGCTCCCAGGACCAATTGTCCACAGACTTACAGACTTTTATTTATTTATTTTTTATTTATTGTATTTATTTATTTGTCAATAGCTTACAAGATAATAAACATAAGTATAAATACAGGAAATGGGTACGAATAATTGGGGATAATAGGACAGGGACGGTAGGCACAATTGGTAAACGTTTAGCTAGTCAATTCGGGATGAACATCCTTTGAATAGTGTGAGAGTAGCAATGGATTTCTGGAGGAAAAATTGCACACTTACTGGAACCAGGAGCACTTCTTAGGTCCTCCTGAGGACACAGATAAATCTCCAAGCGGCCTCAACAACCCTCTAAAAGGATGCAAATGACCAGCCGTCTGCAAGGAATATAAATCCTTCCATTCCTCACCATCCTGACAGAGCTGAAGAAGCTTCTTGGATGAGAAGCGATACCGCTTCAAAAGACACAGCAAGAAAGTCCAGTTGCCTCCCGAAAAAAGCACCTTTGGGATAAATGAAAGATTGTAAGTTCGAGAACTACCTGTAAGATAGAACTGGTGACTTGCATGATTTCCGCAACTCTGTGCTGAATATTTTTCTCGCTCCTCGCTGGTTTTGCAAGTTGTACACTTCTACTTCAACATTTTCAGGTCGATGACTATTTATTTTTATTTATTTATTTAATTTTATTTGTCAAAGATGTACAGGATAACAAGTATAGGTATGAACATAAACAGGAACAAAGGGAGTAAATACAGATAAATGGGGACAATAAGACAGGGACGGTAGGCACTCTGGTGTGCTTATGCATGTCCCCTCTAAGGACCTCTTAAGAATGGGGTGAGTTCCACAGTAGACAGTTTGAGGTTGAAGCTGTGAGGGGTGGAGGCTGTAACCACAGAGTCAGGTAGGGCGTTCCAGGCGGTGACCATTCTGTTGCTGAAGTCGTATTTTCTGCATTTGAGTTTGGAGAGGTTTACCTTGAGTTTGTACTGGTTGTTTGCCCGTGTATTATTGTAGTTGAAGCTGAAGAAGTGGTTGACAGGCAAGATGTTATAGCAGACAATTTTGTGAACTATGCTTAGATGTTCACTGCAGAAAGAGTGAGGCGTGGGCTGCCCTCCTGCCAAATCAGTTCCTCTTAGTGTCTCCTTAAAGGCTATAATCGGGCATAGAGACAGCTAAGGATGGCTGATTGAGAAGTTAGAATTCATAGGCAAGCGAAGCGTCTTTAGGACAGCTGTCTAGCCAAATGGGCCAGGCTTTTTCCAGGAATCTCCTTCCGTTCGGGAAGCTTCCCTTTTAGGAAACGTTTATTTCACTGCCTTTGAAACCGTAATGTCAAGTATCCGAAGCACTTAGAAAACGAGCACAAGGATTCCATCTGCTGCTTCGGTGGCAATTTGCATGATGCACGAATTAACCTTCAGGATGCAAAGCCAGAGACCAGATGCCAGCTTGGCATTTGTGGCACCGTTCTAAAGTAACCTGAAGGGAAATGTAGAATGGAATGGAATGTTACAGAGCAGGGCAGAATAGAACAGATTAGAAAAATGGAATAGAAAATTAGAATAGAATAGAGTATAGAATTAGAATAGAAAGGAGTAAAATAGAATATAGAATAGAAAATAAGAATAAATAGAATAGGAATAAACAATTGGAATGGAATGGAATGGAATGGAATGGAATGGAATAGAATAGAAGATAGGATAGGATAGGATAGGATAGGATAGGATAGGATAGGATAGGATATAGGATAGAATAGAATATAGGATAGGATAGAATAGAATAGAATAGAGGATAGGATAGGATAGGATAGGATAGGATAGGATAGGATAGAAGATAGGATAGGATAGGATAGAATATAGGATAGGATAGGATAGAATAGAATATAGGATAGGATAGAGTAGAATAGAGGATAGGATAGGATAGGATAGAAGATAGGATAGGATAGAATATAGGATAGGATAGAATAGAATAGAGGATAGGATAGGATAGGATAGGATAGGATAGGATAGATAGAATATAGGATAGGATAGAATAGAATAGAATAGAGGATAGGATAGGATAGGATAGGATAGGATAGGATAGAAGATAGGATAGGATAGGATAGAATATAGGATAGGATAGGATAGAATAGAATATAGGATAGGATAGAGTAGAATAGAGGATAGGATAGGATAGGATAGAAGATAGGATAGATAGAATATAGGATAGGATAGAATAGAATAGAGGATAGGATAGGATAGGATAGGATAGGATAGGATAGAATATAGATAGGATAGAATAGAATAGAATAGAGGATAGGATAGGATAGGATAGGATAGGATAGGATAGAATAGAATAGAATATAGGATAGGATAGGATAGGATAGAATAGAATAGAAAATATTGAATGGAATGGAATGGAATAGAATGGAATAGAATAGAAGATGGTCCTCAACATATGACCACAATTGAGCCCAAAATTTCTGTTGTTAACTGACAACACTTGTTAAGTGAGTTTTGCCCCATTTTACAATCTTTCTTGCCTCAGTTGTTAAATGAACTACTGCAGTTGATAAGTTACTAACCTGGTTGCTAAGTGAATCTGGCTCCTCCGTTGACTTTGCTTATCAGGTCGCAAAATGGGATCATGTGCAGAGGTGGTCTTCAGCCGGTTCTGAACGGTTCTGGAGAACCGGTAGCGGAAATTTTGAGTAGTTTGGAGAACCGGCCAATCCCACCTCTGACTGGCCCCACCAACCCCATCTCTTCTCTGCCACCCATGAGTCCCAGCTGATCCTCGGAGGGGAGGGGTGGGCCGGGCCACCCAGGAGTGGGATTTGTGGGTTCTCCAAACTGCATAGAATCTTAGCTAGGGTATCTCCCGAACCCCTGCCAACCCCCAGCAGCCCAGCCCTGGACATAGGACAGTGCTGTGGGAATTAGCGTTCAGCAGAGTCATGGCGTGTGGGGAAAAAATATCTTTGTGTCTAGTTATTTTGGCCTGCCCTGCAGTGCCTATAATGGCACCCCGAGGGGAGGAATTAAAATAGTTTATGTCCAGGATTTGAGGGGTCTGTAGTTCATATATATATACAATTCAGTTTGCATATATTAAAAATAAGGGCTTTTTGATTAGGTTGTCCTTGACTTACAACTGGTTGCTTAGCAGCGGTTCAAAGTGACGACAGAGGACCTCCCCGGGGTTACTTATGACCTGGTCTCCACATTCCAATGGCTGCCCCACCTCTCCTGCAGTTGCAGGAGTCTCCGTTGGGCACTTGGCAAACAACCTCCATTTACAACCTTTCGCAGCATTCGCGTATTTTACAACCGTTAGGAAGTTACGTCTGGATGTTGGCAAAAGTGGCCCGGGGTGAAACAATCGTTCCCTTAACAACTGCCACAAAAACGGTCGTTAAATGAGATTGGTCACCTGGGAGACCCAGTTTACGACTGTCGTGACCTACATTAGGCTCCATGACGGTCGTAAATTGAGAGTGCTATCCGTATACAGGTCCATATGTGTGGTGGTTTTTAACGTTTTCTTCTTACTCCTCTTTGGAGTGTAACGCGTGACTCCCTCCAGTCTTCCTACAGTGGGAAACAACTATGGCATTCGTTTTATTACTGATTTTGTGGCTCCTTGCATCCATATTTGTATGCGTGGGAATTTTACCTCTGATCTTTTCTCCTGGGAGTTCCCGCAGCTTGCTGAATTCTGCTTGGCTGCCCTTTCCATCACAGCAACAACAAAGCAGCGCATTTGAGAAAGGGCTCGTAACTCATTCGTTCCCCTCTTTCCCTACTCCGAATTCTCTCTGTGACTCAAAGGCACAAATAGCACAGCAGTGGATCAAACTAACGGGAAGTACCGCCCAATCTTCTGATGTTGCAGGAAAACAAGAAGATAATTGAACCATAATTGTCAATTGATAATTGACTTTTGAAGAAATCTTCCATTCTGGGAAATAATTATTAATTATGATCCAACGATCAGATGTTCTACCGCATTTCAGTACGTAATCAAAACTCTAGAGACCCCCAGCACAGAAACAGGAAGGGATATTACAGGGAACCTGCTTTCCACAGGAATATGTACAAGGCGTGATGATTTATCTGCTATTTCCTTTGGTTTCTGTTAAAATATACCTGCAATTTTCTGCTAGAAAAGATATTCAAGTAAATAAAATAATAATGCAAAAAATCATATGATCAGACTCAAATACCAAATTTGCAGCCACACTTTTCCCTCCTTCCCAACTTCCTCTTCTGTTTTCCTTCCCTTCCCTTCCCTTCCCCCTCCCGTGGGTTTCCCATCCTTTCAGCAAAAGTCTGTTCCTGGTAGCTCTTATCTTTTTTTCAATTCGTCAATTTAATTTAGATAAGTGAAAGAATAATTCCATTACTGCTACAGTTAACCTGTTTAGAATAAAACACTCAAGTCAGCTTATTCCAAAATATTGATATTCTCTTGCAGATTTTCACCTGTATTCTTCCCTCTCTTAATTTAGAATATTTTTCAAAGAAACATTTTCCCCTCCCAAGTTGTTTTATTGGCAACTTTTTGAGGACAAGGGTTTGAACATAACATTTTATGCATAGCCTCCGGTCCGAATCACTAGTACAGAGAATAGTTGCATCTATCTAGCTATCTAGCTATCTATCTATCTATCTATCTATCTATCTATCTATCTATCTATCTATCTATCTATCTATCTATCTATCTTCTATCTATCTAGTTATCTAGCTATCTCTATATCTATCTATCTATCTATCTATCTATCTATCTATCTATCTATCTATCTATCTATCTATCTATCTATCTATCTATCTATCTTCTATCTACCTACCTACCTACCTACCTACCACCGTGATGGCAAACCTGTGGCACGCAGAGACATTTCTGTGGGCATGCGAGCCCCAGCCAAACGTATCTGCACTGCACATGTGTGCACCTCCCAGCTGATTTTCGGCCCATTTGAGGCCATTTTTGCCATCCCGGAAGCTCGAGGGAAGCCTCTGCAGTCTTGGGAGGCCAAAAAATGGGCCTTCTGGAAATACCGGAAGTGCCTGTTTTCAGCCTCCGGAGGGCCTCTGGAGCTCAGGGGAGGTCGTTTTCATCCTCCCGGGGCTCAAGAAAAGCCTTTGCAGCATCAGGAAGCCAAAAAATAGGCCTGTTTCGGCACTTCTGGTATTTCCTGGGAGGCGCACGCATGTGCAGTGCAGATAAAGAGGGCTTGCGCATGCATGCATGGGGGGGGGGCACATTGCATTGTGGGTGCTGGCATGCACGCGCTTTCGGCACACCACAGCAAAAAAAGATTTGCCATCACTGATCTACCATGTTTCTCATATAATAAGGCCAGGTCTTATTTTTTTTTGAGCTCCCCCAAAATGGCTAGGCCGTCTTTTCAGGGGTGACTTAATTCCGCCCCCCCCCCCTTGCATCTTTGGGCGGGTGGGCGGCGACGGCTTGGATGTTGACCTCGGCGTTGGTGAGGTACTTAGTATCGGGGTCAACGCAGGCATCTGGGTGTGCAACAAAAGTACTTCCTAACGGCAAGCCCCCCCACCATTTCCCCCCCATTTCGCATGTTTTAATATAGTCCTTAATTTGGGGGGGAGGGGCTTAATTTCATTTCATGCCTATAAAACATGCTGGGACTTCCTATTGGGGGAGGCCGTATTGTTGGAGAAACAGGGTATCATCTAGCTATCTGACACTTGTCATCTGTCTGTCTATCTGTCATCTATGTCTACCTACCTACCTACCTATATCAACCAACCAGCCAACAATATAGACCAATACATTTTGAAAAATATCTTTTAAAAAGATACAATAATACGGTATTTATAGGTAAGCTAATTGTTTTCGGAGAGGCAATTTGAAGGCAGTTCCCAGAATCCCCCTCGGTGGCTGCATACCTGGTCCTTCCAGGAGTTTCAACTTAAAGATCTTGGTGAGATGGGAGGATTGTAGACTCCAGTGTTCCTGCTGTCCAGAACCGGGATAGACAGAAGGACCCACTGAGGCTTGGATTAAACCAGTAGATTGACAAATGGAAGGGGGAAAGGAAATGCCAGAGTTACCATTAGGTTTCCTCTTGTAAAGGAGATTCTTTTTCCATGACCTGAAGATACTTGGTGGAGTTTTCTTAAGCTGTTTCTCTCTTCCCCCACCTCCCCCTTCCACGTCTTCCTGTGCTCCCACAGGCTTTCTCCTAAAATGAAGATGATTGTGCAAACCAATTTGCTATGGTTCTTTCTTCCTTGACAGATATTTCTTTTAGGGAACGGTGAATTAATTAAAAAGGGGGAAATTGGAGATTGGTAGGGAACATTAACCGCTCAATTATTATTCATGAAGTCCACGGGTGACTTCAGAGTTGGGGTTCAGACGCAGAGAAAACTTCACATCTTAGAACTGTGCAACAGAGTGAGACTCACAACTTTGGCAGGGCTCTGACAGGGTGTGTGTGAGGGTGTGAGTCTCCTAAATGGCTGCAAACCTTTTCTCAAACCACAAGTTGCATACACAGGTCATCCTCGACTTACAACAGTTCATTTAGTGACCGTTCAAAGATACTGTGATGACCTGGGGCATGGCACAAAAGCAACAAAGTCACAAAAGTAGGTAAAGTCCCTTTAATACCTCCAACTTGGCCCCCCAATGTCTAGTTATCATCGGCTGGAGAAAAAAACTCTCCCAAGAACAGTCTTTAAAGGGAAGAAATTCCGCTGGAACCCAAAGTACAAACAAATTATAAATAAAAACCCAACACAAACCATACTGCAGCAATTAACGAGACAGGGCAGGATAAGGGATTGAAGACGTCAAAAGATAACAAAACATACGTAGTTGGGAGGACACCAGAATCCAGATAGGACTTGACAAACAAAGATAATTCATGCTTTGCTTCCAGCAAGGTGCTGTGCACACAAATGCCTTTTTAAAATCCTGCTTTCCCAGCTGTAGCCAATGAAGGGGATCAGGGCCCTTTCCTCCCCCGTAAACCACGCAACTCACGTTGCTCCCTTATCCATTCCTCCCTGCATGCCCTAGGACGAAGAGGGGATGGCCCTGGGTCTTCCTCTGAATGCCCAGCCAGACTGTGCCCTTCCCCAGTTTCCTCCAGAGCCACTGGAGCCACACTCCCACTCCCTGTCAGCTGCTCAACCTCCCCCTCGGAATCAGATTCCAACAGGGGCATGACAGATACACAGCACTGAAAAAAGGGACTTATGACCATTTCTCAGTTACAAGCCGTGTAGCATACCTATGATCGTGTGACCAAAATTCAGATGCTTGGCAACTGGTTCATACTTATGACCGTTCCTGTGTCCCAAGGTCAGGTGACCCCCTTTTTGCGACCTCTTGGCGAATAAAGTCAATTTAAGAACTTCAGGGTTTCACTTAACCAATGAGGCGAGAAAGGCCGTAAAATGGGGCAAAGCTCACTTAATGTCTGGCTTAACAAGAGAAATTTTGGGCTCCATTATGGTTGTAAGTTGAGGACTACCTGCATTCATGCGTTCTTCTTCCTGCTGGGAAATCCTTGTGAAGTCCAGCAGCCAGAATTTGTAGACTATATTTTGTCCTCAACTTATAACCTCAATTGATGTCCAAACTTTCCATTGTTGAGCGAGACAGTTGTTAAGTGACTTTTGTCCCATTTTATGACCTTGCCACCATCATTAAGTGAATCACTGCAGTTGATAAGTTAGTTAAATGAATCTGGCTTTGACTTTGCTTGTCAGAAGGTCAGCAAAGGTTTAGTGACTGTTTAAAGTTACAACGGTACTGAAAAAAAGTGACTTATGACCATTTTTCACACTTACGACCGTTGCAACTTCCCCATGGTCACGTGATCAAAATTCAGACACTTGGCAACTGACTCATATTTATGATGGGGTTGCAGTGTCCCAGGTTATGTGATAACCTTTTGTGACCTTCTGATAGGTAAAGTCTATGAGGAAGCTGGATTCACGTAACAACCATGTTGCTAACTTAACAACTGCCATGATTCACTTAATAACTGTGGCAAGAAAGGTCATAAAATGGGGCAAACTCCCTTAACAACTACCTCACTTAGTGATGGAAATTTTGGGCTCTATTGTGGTCATATGTTGAGGACTACGTGTAATGCTTGTGTTCTGACCAAGGCACTAACATTACTCATAGACACTAACATTGAGACACTAACAAACGCACATTAATCTCAAAACCCTTGTTTCTTTATTTCAACGGCTGTGAATTATAGTCCTTCACAGCCCGTAATGAGTCTCAAACAGTTTGTAAAGAGTCCCATGGAAGCCTGCCAAAGTCCTTCAGGATAAGTCTGACAAGCACGCACCTTTATCTTCCTTGAAATGCTGCCAATTACTAAATTTCTAAATTAGTTATACAAGGCCAAACAGAGCACAAATTCAACACAGAGCTTCAAGTTTCAAACCAACCAGTACGAACAAAGTTGCTTCCTGCAAAGGTTCCTGTCCCTTTGCTCCTCCTTTATAACAGATAACAGATAATCAGAGTTGGGAGGGACCTTGTAGGTCATCTAGTCCAACCCCCACCCCACCCAAGCAGGAGACCCTACACCGTTTCTGACAAATGGCAGTCCAATCTCTTCTTAAAAGTCTCAAGTGATGGCGCTCCCACAACTTCCAAAGGCAACTTCTGTTCCATTGGTTGATTGTTCTCACTGTCAGAAAGTTACTCCTTATTTCCAAGTAAAATCTCTCCATCCATTATTTCTTATTTGGCCTTCAGGCACTTTGGAAAATAGCTTGACCCCCTTCCTCCTCTCTGTGGCAGCCCTCAAATATTGAAAGATGCTATCATGTCTCCCCTGGTCCTTTTCTTCTCTAGACTAGCCATGCCCAGTTCCTGTAACCGTTCTCCATATGTTTTAGTCTCCAGTCCCCTAATCATCCTGGTTGCTCTTCTCTGCACTTTTTCTAGCATCCTTTTTACAACGTGGTGAACAAAACTGGATGCGGTACTCTAGGTGTGGCCTTATTAAGGCTTTATTGAGTGGCATTAGTGTCTTCCTTGATCTTAACTGTATCCCTCTGTTAATACAATTTAGGATTGGATTGGCTTTTTTGGCTGCTGCTGCACACGGCTGACTCCTATTTAGCTGGTTGTCCACTAAGACTCCAAGATGTCTTTATAGGAGGGCCAATCACCTCCAAGCCTTACTCCCGAGTCGCCCCTTTTGTCTTAACTGTTCTTGCCTTCTGGCAGCTCTGCACACACGCGCACTGGGAACAGGCTCCCCTTGTTCCTCTGCCTCGCTGCTGTCGGAGGCTCCAGAGCACATAACTCCCAGGTGGCCCTGGCCCCATCTCTGTATTGGACGCAGGACCCTCATCCGAGTCCTCTCCAGAGTCCTGGATTGGCTCATGTTCCTCCCCACTGTCCACAACAGTTTGTAAGATGGACAGTCATATCCATTTTCCAAATAAATAAACCAAGAAATCAATTAAAAAAAACCAGCCTCATTTATCTATTAAAAAACAAACAAACCTGGATCTATTAAAAAAATCTCTATTAAACCTCTATTAAAAAAACCTTTATTAAACCTCTATTATTTAATTTTATCTATTAAAAAAAACAACCTCTCCTTAGGCATTGACTTTATGACACTTTACAACTTTAAACAAAACCATATCATTTACACCCAATAATGTAGGTTTAGAAACTTGTTTGATATTTGATAGATAATCCGTTTTATGCTATAGATAAATAGTTTCTGCCTTCTTTCTGGTTTTATTTCTCTGTTGGTTTTTGTTAGGTTTGTTATTAGATTGTCTTTCTTTGTTTTTCATACATTTTGCTTTTTTTCTCCATTTTTGGGGGATGGGGTGGGTTGGCTTATTTCTTTCTGTGAAAGCAAATAAATAAAGGCACTTAGAAATATTGCCAAACCTAGATGGTACCGAAAGTTAATTTGCAATCCTGGCTGATCACCACTTCTGCTAAGAGTCCTGCTTTTAAAGGGTTGAAGTATTTCATCGGAGACATTCGGTGTGTTTTCTCTGGCTGATCTTATTACTTTTTTCTCTGTTTTTGCAACTTGTGTAAAGATCACCCTGGAGGCCTCTCCTTCAGACACTGCCTCGAATGAAATCTCCTTAGCTTTATTATTTAATAAAACAGCAAGATTTGAGCTCCCCCAAGACTATAAAATGATAAGTTGTGGAGAATTGGCAACCGGAGCGATGTGCCACTTTGACCCTTACTTTTACGATTTATTGTTATAGAGCCAGAAGGTAAACTACTAAATGACAAGATCCTGGTTATAAATTACGAATTTGGGGTTTTCCTCCTGTCTATGAATTTATATCAGTGGGTACATCCCTCGCCCTCACACCCAAGTCAGGATTAGATTTTGGCTCCTTGGCAAGCAGATACGTGCCTGGCTGTGGAATTAAAAATAAAGTTTGGAACATTTGGAGGAGCACGAGTGTAATTATTTTAAAAAAATAATAGCTAAAAAAAGCTCTAATGTAAATTCTGGCAGCACAGGACTTAACATGCCACAATCATTACAAGCGCCATAAATAAAATTTCCTTGTTCTCTATGACTCTCCCACTGCTATCTAAATATGGCCTGCAATCTGTACTCTTCCCTTTATTTCATGGAGTGACATTCAGCGGGACATACTGTATTAACCTTTCCAGGAAACACAAAACTATCCCTTGGCCCTTTGGTATATTCAGAGTCACTCTTCATCCCTCCTGGGCCCGAGTGCCCGAGGATGGATTTGGGCCAGCTGATCTTTGGCGGCCTTCAAACCTATTTTTAAAAAACAGGGGTGTTTAGACAAGAGGGCATTAAAAATGCACAGTGCCTGTGCTGTCTATGGGGATAGAAAATTAAACGATCCTTCCTTCCTTCCTTCCTTCCTTCCTTCCTTCCTTCCTCCCTCCCTCCCTCCCTTCCTTTTATCTTTCTGTCTCTCCCCCTTTCTTCCTCCTCCCCTTCCCTCTCTCCCACGATGCAAAACTAATTTATTCAACAGCACCATTTCCGTGGAGCTAATAGGTTGGCCTCCTTTAGCAACTGACTTGCTTAGTGACAGTCTGTGCAATTACGATGATGATAAGAAAGTCATTTTTAATAGCCTGGGTTTACAAGTTTTGAAAGCCTGTAAAGCAGAGCAAAGCTGTAGGATCGTAAGCACAGTAGTGGTTTTCCTTCCTCCCTACCCTTCCTTCCCCCCTTCTTCCTTCTTCCTTCCTTCCTTCCTTCCTTCCTTCCTCCTTCCTCCTCCCTCCTTTATCTTTCCTTCCTTCCCCCTCCCTCCCTCCTTCTCTTCTTTAGCAACTTCTTTCTCCATTCTTCTCCCTCCCTCCTCCCTCCCTTCTTTCCTTCTTTCCTTCCTTCCCCTCCCTCCCTCCCTCCCTCCCTCCTTCTTTCCTTCCTTCCTTCCCCTCCCTCCCTCCCTCCCCTTCCCTCCCCTTCCTTCTTTCCTTCCTTCTCCCTCCCTCCCCTCCCTCCCTCCCTCGGTTCCTTCCATCACCCATCTCACTCATGGTGACTCCAGGCAGCTTACAGAAATAAAACCCCAAAACAAGAACCAGTACCCCCACACACAATTCCCCCACCCATCTTCTTGTCCAACCCCTATTTAGGCAGGAAACCCTACACCACCTTCAGACAAATGGTTATCCAATCTCTTCTTAAAACTTCCAGTGTTGGAGCAGTCACAATTTCTGGAGGCAAGTTGTTCCACTGATTAATTAATCTCACTGTCATGAAATTTCTCCTTAGTTCTAGAGCAGGGGTGTCCAACCTTGGCAACTTTAAGACTTGTGGACTTCAACTCCCAGAATTCCTCAGCCAGCTTTGCTTTGCTGGCTGAGGAATTCTGGAGTTGAATCCAAATCTAAAGTTGCTGGCTGAGGAATTCTGGGAGTTGAAGTCCACAAGTCTTAAAGTTGCTGGCTGAGGAATTCTGGGAGTTGAAGTCCACAAGTCTTAAAGTTGCTGGCTGAGGAATTCTGGGAGTTGAAGTCCACAAGTCTTAAAGTTGCTGGCTGAGGAATTCTGGGAGTTGAAGTCCACAAGTCTTAAAGTTACTGGCTGAGGAATTCTGGGAGTTGAAGTCCACAAGTCTTAAAGTTGCCTAGGTTGGACACTCCTGTTCTAGAGGTTGCTTCTCTCCTTGATTAGTTTCCACCTGTTACTTCTTGTCCTGCCCTCAGGTGCTTTGGAGAATAGCTTGACTCCTTCTTCTTTGGGGCAGCCCCTGAGATGCTGGAACACTGCTCTCCTGTCACCCCCTACCTACTCCTCCCCTTTTCCAGATCTGAAACTCCCTTCTCCTTCTTTTCCTCTCCTCTCCCCCTTAATGTAGCTGGGTGGTCTTCTTTTGAGCATTAAGAAGAATGGGTGCCTGCTGAGTACAGCAAAGGAGCTGCTCTAATTGACTTGGAAATGTTTTCCTTTGCCTCCAGCTTGTCACGAATCCTGTGCAACGTGCCGAGGTCCAACGGCAAACAACTGTTCCACCTGCCGAGACCCGTCTCTCGTGTTCCTGGAAGGCAGATGCATGGCTAATTGCGGGCAGCGGTTCTACGTTACGGAGGGAGTTTGCAGAGGTAACAGCCAGCCCACCGTGCCGTGTTTTTAATCCACTTTTTTTTTTTTTTTTTTTAGCAAGGACAGCTTTTGAGATCCATGCAGCTGTTTACCCCTTATCAGGGCTGGACGGTGATGTGTGTGTGTGTGTGTGTGTGTGTGTGTGTGTGTGTGTAAGCTTCCTCCCCTCCATTGCTGGTGAGAGTACAGGGTTGTCCTCGACTTACGATACAGATAGATACAGATAATCAGAGTTGGAAGGGACCTTGTAGGTCATCTAGTCCAACCCCCCACCCAAGCGGGAGACCCTACACCATTTCTGACAAATGGCAGTCCAATCTCTTCTTGAAAGTCCGCAGTTGAGCCCTGCTCTTAAGTGAGATCCGGATCCCGGGTCATAAGTCCCCTTGTTTCTTTTTTCTTTTTTTCCAAAAAGTTTTTTTATTTTTATCTTTTACAAACGTCTCTTTTGGTGAACGGTGTGATTCCAGGTTTTTACATTTCCATACAAACATGACCATAATTACATATCTATCTTACATGTCTAGTTTCTTATCGTATCATTACATTTCCCATTTTCTGTAAATTTTCCCAAATATTCTTATTTTTAGTTCATATCTTAACTTATTCTGTTTTTCTTTAATTATATTCTTATCTTCTTTATATATCTTAAACCTCTTATTTCTTAATCTGTATTCTTTATACCTTTATACTTTTATCTGTCATATTTGCAGTTTCATCACATATTCTTATTTCATTATTCAATAAATTCCATCTTAGTTTTAACAATTCCAAACATTTCCCCCTTAATTACCCGTCTGAATGCACCACCCTATTGTCTTATGCATCATTCAATTTACTCTCCTTTAACTCATATTAAAAATTACAAGTCCCCTTGTTTCAAGTTAGGTCGTAACTTTGAACAGTCTCTAAGCAACCTGTCGTAAGTCAAGGACCTGTATAAGTGCTCACTTACAAGGTCCAGACGGAAGACATTTTATATATACAGGTAGTCCTTGACTTATGACCACAGTTGAGCCCCAAATTTCTTAAGCGAGACCATTGTTAAGTGTGTGTCGCCCCATTTTACAGCCTTTTTTTGCCACAGTTGTTAAGTGAATCACTTCAGATAATTAGTAATTCATTTGTTCAGTGAATCTGGCTTCCCTGTCAACTTTGCTCATCAGAAGGTCGCAAAACATGACCCTGGGACACAGCGACGGTCGTAACTATGAACCAGTTGCCAATCATCTGAATTTTGACCACGTGTCCCATCGGGATGCTGCAAAGGTCACAAGTGTGAAAAACGGTCATAACATGTCACATGTTCAGGGCCCACCCAACGAACCGTTGTAAGGCAAGGACTACCTGTAGGTGTGCCAGGTGAGTGTCTGTGGGAGAGAGAAAGCAACAAACACACAAAATGTATGAAAGCCGCTCCTTTTTTTGGGGAAGAGATTTTCATAGCGCCTCCAATCTTTTCACAACAGACTCGCCCACTTCTCTGTTTGCCTCAGGGCTGTAAGGCATTCCTTTAAATTCATTCTTCTGAGGGGAAAGTTTGTGTAACCAGACGGTAAACACAATATTATCCGGAGTTAAGGGTGGGTTTATCAGCAGACCTGCTGGCATAAATATTTGGTGTTAAACACCACTCCTTTTTCAAACCCTCTTGGGGAATTTTAATAGAGATGGGACCATTGTGAGGAGGGAGGAGAGTCACCCTCATAAAGCATCAATAAAAGGATAAACGACTTTTTATTTATTTATTTATCTTTCATTTTACAAAACTTTTATTAAGTCAGTTGTTAAAAACATTGGACGTGGTGTAACCATCCCGACGATCCTGGTTGTCGTACATATTATGGCATAAGATACATATTTTAAATACGTTTATACAGATACACATTTCTGTGATATTTCCCAATTTTGGTCATCCGTTCTGCCATCCTTATTCTCTTTTAGGTTTTAGGCCCTTCTTCTTTCCCCACCATTGCTAGAATTTATCCCATACTTTATAATATTCTATCTCGCCTTTGTCTTTCGAAGGGATCAATGAATTCCCCCGGCATTTTACCGTTACCTAGGACAGGTAAAGTCATCAGCTTACGATCCCAAGCGAGCCCAAAAGGTCTGTTGCTGAGCGAGACAGTGTTGTCCCATTTTATGACCTCCTTAAGCGCATTCGCTGCGGTTGTTCGGTTCGCGACATGGTCGTTCAGTTAATCTGCTCCCTCCCCGACTTCGCTCATTGGAAGGTCGCAAAAAGGGGATTGCATGACACCCCCCCTAGTGACCGTCATAAACAGGGGTCAGGTTTCCAACGGTCTAAATTTGGATCCCATGACCTGGTAGGGCAGAGGGAGTATTCAGCAGGTTCTGACCAGCTCTGGAGAACCGTTAGCGGAAATTTTGAGTCATTGCGAGAACCGTCAAATACCACCTCTGACTGGCCCCGCCCCCATCTCTTCTCTGCCTCCCGAGTCCCAGCTGATTGGCTGAGTCTTCTTTGGTTGCCCTGTACAGGAGAATGGAGCTGGAAAGCAGGTTAGTGGGGTGAGGAAGGAATGGAGATTTTGCAGTAATCTTCCCCAGGAATGGAGAGAGAATGGGGATTTTACAGTATCCTTCCCCTGCCACGCCCACCAAGCCATGCCCACAGGCCACGCCCACAGAACTGGTAGTAGTTTGTACTCCACAATTGAGGCATAGGCCTACATTTCCAGGCATATAGACATTTAAACTCTGCGAAACAAGTGGTTAAAAAGGAAATTGGATTTAAATCTCACTGGGATTGGGCTAGACCTAGTAAGCTCCAGAGCTGGGCCCTAATTAGAGGTAGTCCTCGAGTTACGACCACAACTGTGCCCAATATTTGTGTCGTTAAGCGAGATCAGGAGTTAAGCGAGTTTTGCCCCGTTTTACGTCCTTTCATGTGACAATTACGTGAATCATTGCAGTTGTTAAATCAGTAACATGCATGTTGTTAAGTGAATCTGTCTTCCCTATTGACTCTCTCTACAACCATCATAAATATGAACCAGTTGCTAAGCATCCGAATTTTGATTCCCATGACCGTGGGGAAGCTGCAATGATCATCAGAGTGAAAGATAGCCGTAAGTCCTTGTTTTCAGTGCTGTTGTAACTCAGAACAGTCCCTAAACGAACCACTCTTCAGCCAAAGGCTACCTGGGTCTAATCCGATTCTCCTCTCTGCCAGCTTGCTCTGAAGGTTGTGACAGGTGTTACGTGGACCAGCTGAGATGCTTGTCCTGTGCTTCAGGCCGAGTTCTGCTGGATGGCAACTGCCTGTCAGAATGTCCCCCTGGCTATTACGCGGATGGTTCCCACAAATGCAGAGGTAAGAGTCTGGGGAATTCTTTGTAAATAGGCTTGGGAGCACTGAACGTTGGAAGGGTCCTTGAAGGTCATGACTCGCTTAATGACCAAGAAGATACTAACTATGGTAAGTCTTTGAAAGGCGGTGATGATTTGCTTAACACTTCCCCCCCTCCCAAAATGAAAAAATGTGTTAGTCACAGGATGACCTGCTTAATAACGGAGTTCAATTATGGTAATAAATCGAGGACTACCTGGCTTGTTGCTGTTAGGAAGCAACACTAACCTTTCAGAAATTCTTAAAGTCATTTTCTCAATCAATTCATTGAACCTCCTTGGCGGAGAACCTTAACAGTTAGTTTGGATCAATAGGAAGCTAACGATGATCTATATTTTTTGAGAATATCCTCAACCT
Organism: Pseudonaja textilis; assembly: GCF_049901715.1. Lineage (NCBI taxonomy): Eukaryota > Metazoa > Chordata > Lepidosauria > Squamata > Elapidae > Pseudonaja > Pseudonaja textilis. The sequence goes on from NC_141995.1 coordinate 8,796,403, forward strand.
ATGACCACAGTTGAGCTCAACATGTCTGTTGCTAAGTGAGACAGTTGGCCCGGGGTCTGTGATTCCCCTTTTGTGACTTTCTGACCTGTAAAGTCAATGGGGGAAGCCAGATTTGCTTAACAATCAAGTGGCTAACCTAACCATTGTGACGATCCACTTAACAAGAGTGAAGCAAGCAAGGGTGTAAAATGGAACAAAACGCACTGAACAAATGTCTCACCTAGCAACAGATGTGTTGGACTCAATTGTGGCCGTAAGCTGAGGACTACCTGTATAGGCATGTGTGCGCTTGTATGTGCCATACATGTAAGCTTCATGCTTCGTTGTTGGAAAACTCTACATAATTGGTGCTTTTAGCCTCATTGAAATCAGCGCTTGGTATTATGTGGTTCGGGGTAGAAAACCTTATTTAAAAACAAGCCAGCTTGCTGTTTAGTGTTGCTGTTTTGCATAACAAATAGATCTTTTGCTTAAACCAGCTGTTGTGGCCTTCCTGGAATACTGATGAACTGAACAGAGATCTGCCACTAAATAGGAGTCTTCCGTCATATTATCCGGTTCAATAGCATTGGGTGCAGGAATTGAGGGAAGAGGGAGTTGTGGTGGCGCAGTGGTTGAAGGCAGTATTGCAGGCTGTCTCTGCCCACTGCCAGCAGTTCGATCCTGACCGGCTGGAGGTTGACTCAGCCTTCCATCCTTCCAAGGTTGGTAAAATGAGGAGCCAGATTGTTGGGGGCAATAGGCTGACTCTGTAAACTGCTTAGAGAGAGAGGGCCGTATAAGTCTAAGCACTATTACTTGAGAAGGAAGGAAGGAAGGAAGGAAGGAAGGAAGGAAGGAAGGAAGGAAGGAAGGAAGGAAGGAAGGAGTGGAAATGCGAAGGAAGGAAGGAAGCCATAGTGGCACTGGTTAGAATGCAGTATTGCAGACTGACTCGGCCGGCTTCCAGCAGTTTAATCCTGTCCAGCTGGAGGTTGACTCAGCCTTCTATCCTTCCGAGGTTGGTAAAATGAGGAGCCAGATTGTTGGGGGGCAATAGGCTGACTCTGTAAACTGCTTAGAGAGAGAGGGCTGTATAAGTCTAAACACTATTATTTGAGAAGGAAGGAAGGAAGGAAGATGAGAAGGAAGGAAGGAAGCCATAGTGGCACTGGTTAGAATGCAATATTGCAGACTGACTCTGCCCACTGCCAGCATTTTGATCCTGACTGGCTCAAGGTTGACTCAGCCTTCCATCCTTCCGAGGTTGGTAAAATGAGGAGCCAGATTGTTGGGGGGCGTAAGCTGGCTCTGTAAACCGTTTAGAGAGGGCTGCAATGCACTATGGTATATAAGTCTAGGTGCTATTGCTTGGGAAGATGAAGGCAGGCAGGCAGGCAGGCAGATAGGAAGGAAGGAAGGAAGAAAGGAAGGAAGGAAGAAGGTCAAGTAAAGTGAGGATCCAGATTGTTGTGGGCAATACAGTGATTCAGAAGGGAGCAAGAGAAACTGACCGTAAAGTGGGTTTGTGGGGTCTCTCATATCCTGTTACTCTGAGATCCAAATTGTGAAAGGCTTGACTGACATTTTCTTTCTGTCTTGGTTCCCAGTTTGCCACGGTTCGTGCACCAGCTGTACAGGACCTTTGCCCACTCAGTGTGCCTCCTGCTCCTTCCCCCAGGCCTTCTACCAAGGCCGCTGTCTCCTCGCTTGCGGAGAGGGATTTTATCAGCACCACAATCTCTGTAAAGGTAACCCAGATTTCCTTGCCTTCATAGGCCGACAAATAAAACCTCTGCTGTTCGTTCTTCTCCTGTGGTTTCAATGTTTGGAAAGTTTTTCATTACCCCTGAACTCTTTTAGAGACTTTTTGAGAGAAGTCACTTTTGGAATTGAACTGAAATCAAATTCTTAAAAGGTTTTCCTGGGTTTCATGACCCCCCCTCCCCACCCCAGAAAAAGAAATGGTTGTGTGATGTTGAGAATGTTGATGGACCGGGGCAATAACGCTGGAAGGAGAAGAAAGAAAACAGCTGCCAAGGTCAATCACAGGAGCCCAGACAGTTCAAATGAATATAGATTTATTGTATGTTAATGCTCTCTACAAGAATCTGAACTATTAATAGCCAAAGCAAATTGGTGGTAGATAAGAATGAAAGGGATTTGAGGTGGGCTGGACTTTGATCTCTTGTGAGAGTGAAGGGACTCAAGACTAATGACAAGTTTGACCCCTCCCTCGGGCTCAGCCTGGTCATTTCCTATAGGAGGGATCGTTCCACTGACTGGAAAAAGCTACCTTAGGTACAGTCTGAATACCTTCCATATGGGTAGATTTCAACTCCCAGAATTCCTAGCAATGGCCAAGCTGACCAGGGAATTGTGGAAGTTGAACTCAGTAGATATGGAAGATATTGAGACTTTGCATTGAATATGGGTCTAGAGCGTCTCCCATAGAGAGCGCCTCATTTAAGATGAATTTCACATTTAATCAAATATGTCTATGGAGAAGTCATCCTGGTCATGGCTGTCTTAAAGGTGCTTTTTTGAAAGACAACTGGACTGTAGTTTTTCCTTGAAGAAGTTTCACATCTCATCCAAGAAGCTTCCTCAATTCTGAATCAGAATTGAAGAAACTTGAGTCAGAACTGAAGAAGCTTCTTGGATGAGAAGCGAAACGTCGTCCTCATGGAAAAAATACAGTCCAGCTGTCTTTTGAAAAAGCACCTTTGAGAAAGAATGAGACATTTTATTTGGCCAAGTGTGATTTGACAAACAAGGAATTTGTCTCTGGTGCAGAAGCTCCCAATGTACATGCAAACCAATGGAATAATGATAATAATAATAATAATAACACCAATAAGAGGAGGAGGATAAAAAATATATATAAGAAGGATAAATAATAATAATATTACAGACATACTACATGGTAAATACACATAGACGTAAGACAGCATTGTGTGGTTTAGATGTACAGCAGAGTGATGGCCCAAGGGGGGCGGAAATGTTTGTGTCTAGTTGTTTTGATCTGCAATGCCCTATAGCGCCATCCTGAGAGGAGGAGTTGAAATCATTTATGTCCAGCATGTGAAGAAGACTGCAGATATTTTCTCAGCCCTCAGCCTGTAGAGATTGTTAGTCATTTAGGTCAGTGGTTGCCAACCAGCAGTCTGCGGACCGCTGGTGGTCTGCGAGAAAATTTTGGTGATCCGCAGAGAAATGGCACCCCGCCCCCCAAAGCACCACCCAAAGCAATTAATCCAAGCTGTGTGGGAATACAAGGCTGTGCCGCCCACATGGCCTGTGAGAAAACAAGGCTTGCGTCACTTGCATTGTGAACAACATGAGGTAGTGAGGGGAGGGGGAAGAACTTGCCACACTCACCCTACGCGCCTCGCCTGGCCACCGGGCTGCTTCTTTCCATTTCTTTCTTCTTCTGCTTTTGACTGCACGTAAGGAAAGCAGCAAAAGTCTTTCTTTCTCTCCCCCAAACTCTGCCAGAAATGAGTCTTGGGGACCCTGCAAAGCATCCTGCTCCAAGAGGCTCCGCCGGCAAAGACTCGTTTCTGGTGGAATTTAGGGGAGAGAAAAAAAAGACTTCTGCTGCTTCTGCTGTTTTCCTTCCATGAAGCCAAAAGTCTCTCTCTCCCTCCCTACCCCCCACCCCTGAGAACGGAGCTGGAGATGGTATCCTGCGATCCCAAATAAAGAATGATCGATCGGTAGGAAAACGGGGTGGGGAATTTTCCTGCAGACTTTTGGGGGGATTTTCCCAGGGTCTCTGGTCTGCGGGATTTAAAATTATGAGTTTGGTGGTCCCTGAGGTCCAAAAGGTTGGCGACCCTTGCTCCAGGTCCTGGTTGTCCCAAAGGTGCTTTTTCCAAGAGGCAACTGGACTTTCTGGTTTTTTTCTTTGAAGACGTTTCGCTTCTCATCCAAGAAGCTTCTTCAGCTCTGACTGGATGGTGGGGAACGGAAGGATTTATATTCCTTGCAGACAGCTGGTCATTTGCATCCTTTTAGAGCAGTGATGGCTAACCATTTCGGCACTGAGTGCCCCATGTGCAAGTGTGCGCATCGCCAAAATGCAATGCGTGCACGTCCCCCGTGCATGTGCCCTCCATGCCTGCTCCCCACGCATACGCATGCGTCTCCCTACGCATGTGCCTTACAGAAGCCCGAAGACCAGCTGGTCGGTGGGAGGCGCATGCACAAGCGTGGCAGAGCCGAGCCGGGGCGACGGCTCGCGTGCCCTAGATTTGCCATCATGGTTTCAGAGGGTCGTTGAAGCCGTTGGAGGTTTATCTGTGTCCTCAGGGTCACCTGAGTAGTGCAAATGGTTCCTTTAGTCTGCATTTTTTTTCCTCTGGAAATCCTTTCCCCTTCCCACACTATAAATCCTTCCATTCCCCACTATCCTCTCAGAACTGAAGAAGCTTCTTGGATGAGAAGCAAAACATCTTCAAAGAAAAACAAGGACGTCGTCCAGTTGCCTCCTGAAAGAAAGCACCTTTGGGTTTTTCAAGCCCTCCTTCCGATCTCCAAAATAGGCAGGTCTGGTTGGTTGCAGTTGTTCTTTCTGCAGTTTTATTCATCCGTTGGGAGTTTGTATCTGTTCGGTTTGTTTTCCGGCTCTCCTTCCGCAGGTTGCCATTCATCCTGCAGGTCGTGTGTGGGCCCAGAACATTCACACTGTACGCAGTGCATGAACCCAGAGGAGAAGCTTCAACCATACCTGAGCCTTGAGGAAAGGCCCGTTGGCACCTGCTTGCCTCAATGCAGAGCCCAGTTCTACAGTAACGAAGACAGGATTTGCAAAGGTGAGCGAACATCCCTGGTTCCTGGGAACCATGCCCACCAAGCCATGCCCACAGAACTGGTAGTAAAATAATTTGAATCCCCACCACTGGTATTGTGGTATCACTGTACTGAGGATTGAGTGCCAAGAAGTTGCTTTACAGCATATAGAAGTGCAACCAAAGCCGTTATCTCGTACTCTTTAAAGCAACTGCATCTCTTCCCAGGATCACACGGTTGTCTATCACAGCAGTTGTACACTCTCAGGAAAAGACAGCTGTGTCAATGTGTCTCAGACAAGTACTATATTCTCTTTCTTTCTTTCTTTCTTTCTTTCTTTCTTTCTTTCTTTCTTTCTTTCTTTCTTTCTTTCTTTCTTTCTTTCTTTCTTTCTTTCTTTCTTTCTTTCTCTCTCTCTCTCTCTCTCTCTCTCTCTCTCTCTCTCTCTCTCTGTCTTGGTCTCTGTCTCTCTCTCTCTCTCTCTCTCTCTCTGTCTCTCTCTCTCTGTCTCTGTGTCTCTGTGTCTCTGTCTCTGTCTCTCTCTCTCTCTCTCTCTCTCTCACACACACACACACACACACACACACACGTCTTCCTGAGTTCCAAGCCTTAGTACAAATCACTTGAAAGATAGAATTCTGCAGTTCTGGATAACTTCCCCGTCTGCAAAACACATCTCTGAGCAGGCCAATAAACTGCCTCCAAGTGATGGGCTAATAAAAAGTGGTTTGTCAAGTGATTTAGATTGTCCTGACATTTATCGGAAGAAAATCCTGTTCAAAGGTAGTTCTGAACTCTTTTTGTTGTGCTCAAGGGGTTTTTTGGAGGGTTAACAATACCACATCGCTTTCTCTCTTAAAAGCACCAGTTCAGCATTTGTGTCCAGAATATGTACCACAAAGCAACAAAATTTGCTTATGATATAGATTGGGGGAAATTGGAATGAGAGGGGAGGCTGCTGAGACTAGCAGATCACGATGGCAGTATAGATGGCAGGAGAGTCCGAAGACCAAATAATTCAAACCTCTGCTTCAAGTGCCTTCAAGTCAGCCTTGTCTCCTGGTAACTGCCTCGAGAAATCAGCAGTTTCCTTGGCGAGATTTTCCGAAGTCGTTTACCACTGCCTGTTTCCTAGGCTGAGAGAGAGGGACTGGCCCAAGATCACCCAGCTGGCTTTGCGCCTGCAGCAAGACTAGAACTCAGAGTTTCCCAGGTTCACCATTACGCCAAACTGGGTTGTCAGAGTATTTGCAGCGTGTCTGCTATTGAGAGACAACTCAGGAGCAACTACACAGCACACAGAGGCTTTGTCTTTTAACAGTGGTTTATATACAAGACAGCTATATAGATACATATACGTGGTATGCAAATACCTGGCAATCAATCAGTTTTCTTTTCGGAGAACCACAATGGAGACAGAACACAAGGAGAGAGAGAGATGCCCTCTCATGGCCTCATATATATAGGCAGCTTCTTAAAGTGGTAAAACCTTGTGGACCCATCCTCAGTCTTAAAGTGGCAATAACCATACTGATTCATCCTCATTGCATCAGCCTTACAATAGCTGGTCAGCTATTAAATCTCAATACCAAATCTCAAACACTCTGACATGGTTCTCTTTCTGTCAATAGAATTCCCTTTTTACAACGCTGTAATCCCTTAATTCAGGGTACAGTTGCGGCGACTCGATGGAGCTGAGCATTTATTGGCTAGATTCCCTTCCTGACACCTACATGAATAGTTTTTCTTCGCTCCCCGAGAAAGACAGAGCATTTATTTGTTGAGATTTGAAGTTGCCATTTGTTTGACCATTCTGATACATAGTCAAGATCTTTTTGAAGGGTAGCAGTATTGTCTGTGGTGTTGAACAGCTTTACATCATCAGCGAAGAGAACGCAGTTGCTCTTGATATGATCACAGAGGTCATTTATGTAGAGTATGAAGAGAGTTGGTCCCAGAACACATATCTGGAGTGAGTTGCCTCTTACTCCTCTGGAGTTGCATCCTTTTGCATTCCATCATCACTCATTCTGTTTTAGTTCTAGGTTGCTCTCCTGCAGCTCAAGCCCTCGGGCATTTTGAGAGCGGGGAGGGGAATCTGCAGCATTAAAAAAAAGAGAGACGATTGGTGCTTCAGGAAAAGCTGTTACTAGACTGTGCGGAATATGTGGCAAAATCTCCTGCAGCAATTCTCATGAGTAAAAAATAGTCCAAAAAAATTAACTTTAAAAAAAAAGTAACTTTGGTAACACAGATGCTCTAATTAACTTCAGACTCTGGGTCTAATAGTACGATGGAGCTTCCCTCTTGGACCTTCGCTCTCTTAGGAATGGAGTGACAGTTGTTTAGATTGGCAGCCCCCAAATTTTTTGGCACCCGGGACTGGTTCCCTAAAGTGAGGTTTTTCCGCGGTGTAATGATCTGGGACAAGGCACGAAGGTCACACAGCCAGTTGAGAGTTCAAACTCCCCTATGATGCTCCAGATTTTCCCCCAAATGCTCCCACATTCTTGGCAAGTACACACACACACACACACACACACACACACACACACACGCGGCAGCCTCTGGCTGCACCCAGTCCAGCAAAGCAAAGGAACAGGAAAATGAGTCCACGAAACAAGGAACAAACAATGAATCCACAAAGTCAAGAAGAAGGCACTGAGTCCACAAGTAAGAAAGAAGCAAGCAGTTTAGCAAACTCCAAATGTCTTTACCAGGACACCAAACTCTACCAATTCAGCGTTTGTTCCCGACAAATGCCCCTCTCCGCAGCATCTCCTTAAATCTCAGTCCCCAGGTATGCCTTGTGATGAGGCGCTCTCCTCCCGAGTTGTGGGGTCGGCCTGCACTGTTCCCACCTTCTCTCCACTCTCCGTGCTCAGGGATCAGGAGAGGGCGGTCCTTGCTCATCGCCTGGGCTCCGTTGCTTCTCATGCCCACTGCTTGTCCTCTCTCAGTCATCTTGCCCTCGTTCCTTCCTGCTAACTAGCCGTCCTAATCCTGAGGGGCCCTGGGCTGCCTCGGCCTGCTTCTCCCCATATTCCTCCGAAGCCAACAAAGCCACCCCCTCAATCTCGGTGGGCTCCAGTTCTGGCTCATTTTCCTCCACAGATTCAGGGTCCGACAGGGGCATGACACGTGGACCGAAGCAGGCGTGGTTTCATGTGCTGCCTGCATCCCGCAGATGGGGCTTCACTTGTTTGCACGGCCCGGTTTTTGGCCTGCCGTGGCCCAGTGCCAGTCCACAGATCATGTGTGTGTGTGTGTGTGTCAGGAAGCCTGATTTAGATGATTATGTGTATTATTTTCTTCTGAAAATATATGCCCCTGGGACTTTTACCCTGGTGTTTCTGAACCGTGGCCACTTTAAGAGATGTGGACTTCCACTCCCAGAGTTCCATGCGTGGCTGGGGAATTCTGGGAGTTGAAGTCCACGCTTCTTCAAGCGGCCAAGGTAGGGAAACACAGTTCTACCCACAAGTCCCGCCATCTTTGAAAAACTGTATAGTTTTATTGATCAAACTGCTTTTCCTCTTTTTTTCAACTGCAGTGTGCCACTCTTCCTGCTTTTCTTGCACTGGAGGTTCTCCCGAGAACTGCACCGCTTGCACGTCCCCTCAAGTCTTTCATGAAGGCCAGTGCAGCCCTGAGTGTCCAGAGGGATGGTTTCCTCAAGAAAGCCGTTGCTATGGTGAGTGTCCACAGCGGAACTCCTGGGCGGTAGAATCGAAGAGTACAGGCAGTCCTCGACTTACAACAGTTCACTTAGCGGACCATTCAAAGTTACAACGGCACTGAAAAAAAGTGACTATTTTATGACCGTTTTTCACAGTTATGACCATTGCAGCCCCCCATCCCCACCCCAGGTCACGTGATTTACATTCAAATGCTTGAAAAATTTGTCTCACATTTATGATGGTCGCACTGTCCTGGGGTCACGTGATCCCCTTTTGCGACCTTCTGACAAGCAAAATTAATTCACTTAACCACCGGGTTAACTTATGGAACAACCGCAGTGATTCACTTAACAAGTGTGGCAAGAAAGGTCGTAAAACGAGGCAAAACTCACTTCACATAAATTTTGAGCTCAATTGTGGCTGTAAGTTGAGGACTACCTGTATAACAAGAGAACTTTCTCCATCCTAGCTACAGATAGTTCTCGACTTAGAACCAATAAAAGCATCCGTGGTCATGCTGGACTCTGGACTAGGGGATAACCATGACCATCTGTCAAAATGACATAAAAAGAGGTCTCCAGAACGCTCCCTCAGGCAAGATTTTATGAAAGAAAGAGATGGGAAAGGCATTCCATTTCATTTGACCCAGAAAAGGGGTACCATTTTATTTTATTTATTTTACTTTATTTTATTATTTTATTTCACTTTATTTTATTTATTTTATTATTTTATTAATCTATTATTCTATTCTATTCTATTCTATTCTATTCTATTCTATTCCATTCTATTCCATTCCATTCCATTCCATTCCATTCAATTCCTCTATACCTATTCTATTCTATTCTATTCTATTCTATTCTATTCTATTCTATTCTATTCTATTCTATTCTATTTTATTCTATTCTGAAATTTATTTGTTGCCAATCCGAAAGGTGCTTTTTGTGAAAAGGCCACTGGACTTTCTGGTTTTTCTTCGAAGACGTTTTGCTTCTCATCTCGGAAGCTTCTTCAGCTCTGACTGGATAATGGGAAATGGAAGGATTTATGCTCCTTGCAGACAGCTGGTCATTTGCATTCTTTTAGGGAGTCCTTGAGGTCACTTGGAGACTTATCTGTGTCCTCAGGGTCACCTGAGTGGTGTTCCTCTAGTCTGCAGTTTTTTTTTCCTCTGGAAATCCATTCTTACTACCACACCATTCAAAGGGTGGTCATCCCCAGTTGGATAGCTAAAAGTATATAGAGATTCTCAGCATCCAGATCATGGTTGTGCCAAAGGTGCTTTTTTCAAGAGGCAACTGGACTTTCCTGTTCTTTCTTGGAAGGCATTTCGCTTCTTATCCAAGAAGCTTCTTCAGCTCTGACTGGATTAGTGGGGAATGGAAGGATTTATACTCCTTGCAGACAGCTGGTCATTTGTATCCTTTTAGGGAGTCATTGAGGCCACTTGGAGGTTTATCTGTGTCCTCAGGGTCACTTGAATAACGCAAATGAGTGTGGACCCTTCTTGGCTGCAGGATTTTTTGGGTTTTTTTGCTGCCCATCTTGCATCCAACACTGGGTTACCGTTGAATGCCAGGAGTATCTAACACTGACCTCTTGGTTCCATCTTCAATTTACAACTTAATTTTGAACCAGAGACTTCATAACTGAAAAAAAACTGGTGCAAGTTTGGGTCTTCCTTAATTTTCTCCTCTCTCCCCTTGGTGGAACTCAGATGCTTAACTGCTCTTTTGTGACAGTTTGATAGCGAAGAAGGTATTAACCACCTATGGATTTGGCTTTCTTTTTTTCCTTTTTCTTTTTTTCTGACTCGTCTTTTATTGCTGGCTTGTTAAAAATGATTTGTGTTGCTGACAAAGAAATATGCACAGGCTCCAGAAAAAAAAACAAACGAGTAAATAACAGATGGCAGAAGAGAGTTAGCAACGAAGATCCATATTCGAATAATGGGACTTTGAGGAAAGAATTACCTTGCCGGCAATGTGCCTGTTCTCCCTTTGTTTTTAAATGGCCTCTTAGGCATTTCTGTCCGTGAGTGATAACGCGGGAGTGTGCGGAGAAAGGTCTCCATATGTAAATGTTTCCGTGCTCCATGCTTACCATAGATGTCTACGGTTTGCATATGGGTGGCAGATGCCACTATTTTCCAGAATAACAGAGTTGGAAGGGACCTTGGAGGTCTTCTAGTCCAACCCCTTCCTCCTCAAGCAGGTAACCTTATACCATCAAAAAAGCACAACAAAGAATGTTCTTTCTGCGCCAACTCAGAAAGCTCAAAATGCCCAAGGAGCTGCTGATTCAGTTCTTCAGAGGAATGATTGAGTCTGTCACCTGCGCCTCTATAATTGTCTGGTTTGGCTCTGAAACCCAACAGGAGAGACACAGACTTCAGAGAGTAATTAGGACTGCAGAAAAAATAATTGCTAACAACCTGCCTTCCATCAAAGACCTGCATACTGCACGAGTCAAAAAGAGGGCTGTGAAAATATTTACAGACCCCCTCACATCCCGGACATAAACTATTTCAACTCCTACCCTCAAAATGACGCTGTAGAGCACTGCACACCAGAACAACTAGACACAAGGACAGTTTTTTCCCGAACGCCATCACTCTGCTAAACAAATAATTTCCTCAACACTGTCCAACTATTTACAAAGTCTGAACTATTAATTATCACTATTAATCTTCTCATCACTCCTTATCACCCATCCCCTCCCACTTGTGACTGTAAGACTCTAACTTTGTCGCTTGTATCCTTACGCTTTTTATTGAGTGTTTCCTAGTATGATTTGATTGCTTATTTGTATCCTACGACTATCATTAAGTGTTCACCTTATGATTCTTGACTCTTGACGAATTTATCTTTTCTTTTATGTACACTGAGAGCATTTGCACTGAAGACAAATTTCTCATGTGTCCAATCACCCTTGGCCAATAAAGTTTTCTATTCCTATTCCTATTCCTATTCCTATTCCTATTCCTATTCCTATTCCTATTCCTACTCTACTCTACTCTACTCTACTCTACTCTACTCTACTCTACTCTACTCTACTCTATTCTTCTTCTATTTGCACCAAGACAAATTCCTTGTGTTTACTTGGCCAATAAAGAAGTCTGTTCTATCTATTCTATTCTGTACCATTCCAGACAAAGGGTCGTCCAATCTCTTCTTAAAAACCTCCAGTGTTGATTAATTGTACTGATTAATTTTTTGACTTTGCTTGACCGAAAGTCGCAAAAGACCATACATGACCCTGGGACACAGCAACCGTCATGAATACAGGTCAGGTGCCAAGTGTCTGAGTTTTGATCACGTGATCATGGGGATGCTACAGTGATCATAAGTGCGAAAAATGGTCATTGGTCACTTTTTTCAGTGCCGCTGTAACTCTGGAACGGTCACCAAATGAACTGTTGTAAGTTGAAAACCACCTCTATGGGCAATGGTTAAGATATGTAAAATACTGTCAACAAGAAGTACCACCACTGCTCCTCTGCAGACAATAAGATTTAAATTCATGAATATTATAGACTATACATTTTTGAGTGGTGCAGTGGCCTAGAGGGGGAGCTCTCGTCTCCCAATCAGGAGGCTGTGAGTTCGATCCTAGGTAGAAGCAGGTACTTCTCTCTCCGGGCATACTGAGAATATATCTGCTGAACAAAACTCCGCATTGGCAACAGGAGGGGCATCCGGCCAGTAAACACTCAGGTCCATTCAGTTGCCCAAACTCCACCCTGCAAAGGATTACGGGGTCATTAAAAAAAGAAAAGAAGATGATAGGCTTTATCTCTTTACTTTAAGAACAACCATGCCTTTCCTACAGCGATATTTTTCCCTTTAAATAAGTATATATGGATTGGGCAAAATGTTTTGAATTTAGACCATCTCAAATCCAAAATGATCTGTTTTGAGGATGGAAGCAGTTCTTGGAAATGTGAAATATTTGTTGTTCATTTAAAGATGGGCTACCTCCAACATTATGCAGAGATTTCAGACCTGAAAGTGTTTTGACTGCTAAATGTTTCAGATTTGCAATGCTTTTCCCCACTGTCTTTCAGCCTAAAGGGTTATTTTATTCAGTGTCTTCAACCTCTAAACAACCCTGTAACTTAAATGTGGAATTATAGAGACATAATGTGGAGTGGCACTTAATATCCATATTAAAAGGATTACAGCATGGTATAAGAATAGAGAGCCCTCTTAATGATGATTCAGAAGTATAAGATATTTTAAAAATACTCCCAACATATTGCCTATATACTTATAAATAATATAGATCACACATTCTCACTTCTCTCATCTGAGGCATTTCAAATCAAGGCCACCCCTGAATATAGCTGATGTAGCCTGATTTATAGTCTCCACGGAAACGGTGTTGATAAATTTTTGGCTGTAGCTCACTTAGCTCTATTTCCTTGGCTGTTTTGCCCAGCTAGGCCAATCCTATAAAACTACAAATTCGCTTAGCAATTTTATCTTTAGATCTGTTTTCTCTGAAGTAACCCCTGTTCCAACCTCATTTTGCTTTCTTCTGTGCTCTGGAACTTTATTACTTGACCAATAATACTTGAGGTCTTTGTGATTTCTTCTGTCATGGAGAAGTTGAAATGACTCTTAGCTCCTTTTGCTTAGCCAGATTAAGACATCACACGGCAAGATTTTATGATTTTAGCATCTTCTCCTTCCGCGACCAGTCTGGATGAAATGCTGCATTGGATTTCTCGCTTGGCTTGGTCTTCTGTCAAGAACCAGCCAAAATTCTGCAAGATAGTCTTATGACGCAGCCAGCAATTCTATATCATAGTCCAGTGATGGCGAACCTTTTTGTTGTGGAGTGCCGAAAGCGCGCATGTGCCGACACCCACAATGCAATGCGTCTCACCCCCCTGTGCATATGCGCGCAATACTTCCAGAAATACCAGAAGTGCCAGTTTTCAGCCTCTGGGGAGGCCTCTGGAGCCCGGGGGAGGCCATTTTCACCCTCACGAGGAAAGCCTCTGGAGGCTGAAAATGGACCCGTTTTGGCACTTCTGGTATTTCCGGAAGGCCCATTTTTCGGCCTCCTGAGGCTGCAGAGGCTTCCCTCGAGCCTCCGGGAGGGTGAAAACGGCCTCAAATGGGCCAAAAATCAGCTGGGAGGCACACGCATGCGCAGTGCAGGTAAGTTTGGCTTGGGCTCGAGTGCCACAGGTTCACCATCATGGTCATAGACAATGCTTTTGGACCTATCAAGCTCTCCCTTTGGAACAGAAATACAAGTAGTCCTCAGCTTACAACCGTTCATTTAGTGACCGTTTTGAAGTTACAGTGGCCCTGAAAAAGTGACCTGCGAATGTTTTACACAATTAATGACTATTGCAGCATCCCCATGGTGACATGATCAAAATTCAGGCCCTTGGCAAATGACTCATATTTAGGATGGTTGCAGTGTCCTGGGGTCATGTGATCCCTTTTTGCGACCTTCTGAGAAACAAAATCAATGGAGAAACCAGAATCCCTTGACAATTGTGTTACTAACTTAACCACTGCAGTGATTCACTTAACAACTGAGGTTAGAAAGAGTTTCTCTTAGCAACAGAAATTTAAACCCCTGAATATTTTCATTACAAACTCCAGGCATGGAAATTTAAACTCTGTGAAACAATTGGTTAAAAAGGAAAATGGATTTAAATCTCACTGGGATTTGGCTAGATGTACCTAGTAAGCTACAGAGCTGGGTCCTAATTACAAGTAGTCCTTGAGTTACGACCACAATTCTGCCCCAAAACTTGTGTTGTTAAGCGAGCCACTTGTTAAGTGAGTTCTCCCCATTTTACAACCTTTCTTGCCACAGCCATTAAGTGAATCACTGCAGTGGTTACGTTCAGAAAATTTTGGGGCCAATTGTGGTTGTAAGTCCAGGACAACCTGTATACCCTTAAGATCATAATGTGCTAGCAGGATATACAATGTATTACCTCAAGAAACTTATGCAGATATTCCCAGGGTTTTTTCTCATTAAAGCCCATTGGACTTATTTTTAAATTAAATATCAAACACAGATTTATACAGCGTAGAGTGCCCAACTGTTAGTCCATCAGAATATGAATAACTAGCTTGATACCTGTGCTTTGCTACGAAACTATGTGGTCAGGCTTAGTTTTGGGGGAGGAAAATAAGGGAAAAACATTGTGCCTCTGCCTACCAGTATCCATCAGTATCCATCTGGCTAGCATCCTGTCAGTTTGTGAGAGAGTTGAGGGCTGTTTGGAAACTGAAACTGTGTTTGCTGTGTGAGCAAGGAGACAGCAAGGAGCCTGGGCGTGGCTTAGCTCAACTGTTCTGTACTAAAGCTGCTTGCTGCTGTGAAACTGAAACTAAAACTGAAACTCCTCTGCTTGTGTTTTGCATTTGGAACAGATTTCTTTTCAGGTGGGGAGGGGGAGTAGAGCTATTCAGCATCAGAGCGTGTTAATAATAATATAGGAAATACTAATGCTCTGATGGTCATTTCTAAAAATCCTTTCTTAGTGAGCACCTAGAAGCCGAGAGGAACATATGTGCCAAATTTGAAGTTTGTAGGCTTTACGGTTCTGGAGAGTTTGTGATGATGCGTGAGTGGCATTTCGCTTTTATATATCTATATATAGCTTATGCTTGTCCCCAAATGCCATTTGTGCAGAAAAAGAGGTACACGACAGTAGAATTGGTGATTCCAAGAATTGAATCAGGGAAACCAACATGTAGACACGTGCCCCATGGCACTGAAACAGCCCAACAGTTCAGTTTTGCTCGATAACAGAAGAGATTCCACAATGAGTCAGGTGAGCCATAAGTTTACTCCGTACCTGTTTTTTATCCTCTTTAAAAGCAAAAAGAGAGCTGGGAAAAGGAGCAGCGGGTGTGGGCGTGAACCTTCAAACTTTGCTTTTTTAGAGGAACTTTCCGAAAACTTCAAAGCTATGACTAATGCGGACTTTAATCTTCCCCCATTTCATTTTGAGAGTTGAGTTTTTTTGTACGTAAGGAGTAAGCCTGGCGTGTAGCTGAAGAGATAAGCAAGCTCTAGATTGTTGGGGGGTTTTTTTGTTAATGGAAAATGCTTGCCTGGACTCTGTTGTTGTTTTGGGGGTTGGGGGAGGAGGAGGTCGAGGGAAAAAAATCAATTTGCTGAGTCGACAGGCAAGACAAATCTTTTCTGTGCCTGTATATTGGTGTTACTGGTTTCTTTTCTTTTTTTTTCATGTTGAGTTGGACGTAGAATCAAGAAATAAAAATAAAAAGAGGTTTATGGAGGAGGACGTGTTGCAAAGAAACGGAGAGAAAGATTTTATTAGAGTTAGTTTTTAACAAGCCGCCTAGGAGTAGGACAACTCTCCCTGGTGGGTGGAGAAGAACAGAGCCCATATGTTTTTAGCAGATGGTTATATGTCAGTTTGTAGCAGGGAGGAACAGGATGGGATGACTAACGGCTATTTTTCGTTTGGTGGCCCACATATATAGGCAGTCCTCGTTCATTTAGTGACTGTTGGAAGTTACAACGGCACTGGAAAAAAGAGACCGATGACCATTTTTTCACAGTGATGACCGTTGCAGCGTCCCCCTGTGGTCATGTGACCGACATCCACCCGCTTAGCAACAGGTTCATATTTATGACGGTTGCAGTGTCCCAGGGTTGCGTTATCCCCTTTTGTGACTTTCTGACAAGCAGAGAGTCAATAGGGAAGACAGATTTGCTTAACAAGCGTGTTACTGATTTAACAACTGCAATGATAGAGTAGAATAGAACAGAACAGAACAGAATAGAATAGATGATTTGGAAGGGAAGGGAAGGGAAGGGAAAGGGGAATAGAATAGAACAGAATAGAATAGAATAGAATAGAATAGAATAGAATAGAATAGAATAGAATAGAATTTTTTATTGGCCAAGTGTGATTGGACACACAAGGAATTTGTCTTGTGCAAATGCTCTCAGTGTACATAACAGAAAAGATACATTCGTCAAGAGTCAAGAATCATCAGGTACAACACTTAATAATAGTCATAGGGTACAATAAGCAATCAAATCATTCTAGGAAACAGTCAATAGAATATAATAGAATGAGAATAGAATGGAATGGAACAGAACAGAATAGAATAGAATAGAGTTCTTTATTGGCCAAGTGTGATTGGACACACAAGGAATTTGTCTTGGTGCAAATGCTCTCAGTATACATAAAAGAAAAGATACATTCGTCAAGAGTCAAGAGTCATAAGGTACAACACTTAATGATAGTCATAGGGTACAATAAGCAATGAAATCATACTAGGAAACAGTCAATATGAATCGTAAGGATACAAGCGACAAGGTTACAGTCATAAAGCCACAAGGGTGAGGGGATGGGTGAAAGGAAGGATTCAGTTAAATGGGCATGAAAGTATGTAAAATGGGGCAACACTTGCTTAACTACTGTCTTGCTTAACAACACAAATTTTCGGTGCAGTTGTGGTCATAAGCCGAGGGCTACCCATGATTAGGGCCCAGGTCTGTCGTTTACTAAGTCTAGCCCAGGGGTGTCAAGCTCAAGGCCCACGGGCCAACTCTGGCCCGCGAGGTGCTTCGATCTGGCCCACGGGATCACCCTGGAAACAGCAACGGACCGGTTTGCGGTGCTTCTGCCAGCAAAAATGGAGCTCAGGAGGGCCGCCCATAGCTGGCAGAGGGTTGCAGGAGGTCATCACGGCCGACAAAGGAACTTGGGAGCCTGTTTTTTTCTGGCAGAGCCCCCTGCCCACCACAGGCGCCCCAGACACGAGTGATGTCAAGCTGGCCACACGCACCCTGGCCATGCCTAGTCTAGCCAAATCCTAGGAGATTTAAATCCCATTTTACTTTTTACTACTTGTTTCACAGAGTTCAATTTCCATGCCTGGGTTTTTAATAAAATATTAAGATACTTAAAGCTGTAAGGAAAATAATTATCTGGCAGCAATTTCTTGCCCGACCGTGGGATCATGCAACAATTGAGGAAGGATTGAAACCAATGCATGAGAATGAAGCTATTGTGGCTCCCTTTAGCCCAGACAATCTAATTTCATTTTCAAAAATGAATCTGATTTCTTCTCCCCTCCTGAGAAGAATAAACATTGCCCTGCTTTGTTCCAGCTGTTGATCGTCCTGTTGCAGACCCCCTGGGAGCACAAAGCAATAACAACCCCAAACACAATCTGTATTGAAATTGTTTTTCCAGCCGTGGACAATCCTCCTTTTTAGAGACAGAGAGCCTCTGTTGTCTTCAAATATGTCATGTAATTAGCATTGATAGATTGTGTTTGTATCCCAAGCTTGGTTGTAGAAAATTCCCAGCAACGATCCAACTAACAGAAAAATCTTCAATGATAATTACACACACACAGAGAGAGAGAGAGAGAGAGAGATTTGTGAAAACCAAATATGTCTATGGAGATTCTCAGCCATCCAGGTCATGGTTGTCCCAAAGATACTTTTTCCAAGAGGGAACTGAACTTTCTTTGAAGATGTCTTGCTTCTCATCCAAGAAGCTTCTTCAGCTCTGACTGGATGGTGGGGAATGGAAGGGTTTATACAACGAATGCAAATGACCAACTGAAAGGACTATAAATCCTTCCATTCCTCACCATCCAGCCAGACCTGAAGAAGCTTCTTGGATGAGAAGCGAAATGTCTTCAAAGAAAAACCAGAAAGTCGAGTGGCCTCTTGAAAAAAAAAAAAAGCAGCTTTGGGACAACCAAACATTCACATAGCCACGTTCTCAGCAATGACCCAACTAAGGCCAGAAGGGGCCAACTTGCTGTGTTGCCATGGGACAATTCAACTCATGCAAAAGTTGAATTAATTTTGACTGAACCATGCCCAATAATAGTAAAAGAAAGAAAAGCAATCCAGAAATACAAGAGGTATAATAATTTCGAAAAAAACGTGATCACCAATTATAAAAGAACCTGAATGAGACAATTAATACAGTGTTGAATTGTCCCGCAGCCAGTGGTCCTGTGGCGAGCCAGACATGGCAAGTTGGCTGTGGCAAATTGGTCACAGAGAGTTGTCCTAGGTCCAACTAAGGCAGGTGTCTGTAATAGATTTAACAGAGTTGGAAGGGACCTTGTAGGTCATCTAGTCCACCCCGCCCCCCCGCCAAAGCAGGAGACCCTACACCATTTCTGACCAATGGCAGTCCAGTCTCTTCTTGAAAGCCTCCAGTCATGAAGCTCCCACAGCTTCTGAAGGCAACGTCTGTTCCATGGGTTGATTGTTCTCATTGTCAGAAAATTTCTCCTTATTTCTAGGTTGAATCTCTCCTTGATCAGTTTCCATCCATTATTCCTTGTCTGGCCTTCGGGTGCCTGGGAAAATAGCTTGACCCCTTCCTCCGGTCTGTGGCAGCCCCTCAAATATTGGAAGACTGCTATCATGTCTCCCCTGGTCCTTCTCTTCACTAGACTAGCCATTCTGAATTCCTGCAACCGTTTTAGCCTCCAGTCCCCTCATCATCCTGGTTACTCTTCTCTGCACTTTTTCTAGAGCCTCAACATCTTTTTTATAGTGTGGTGACCAAAACTAGATGCATTATACTAGGTACGGTTTTACTAAGGCTTTATAATCCCGATTGATTTATGATCTTGATTGAATCGCGGTCTCCAAACTTGGCAATGGCAACCTTAAAATTTTGTGGACTTCAACTCCCAGAATGCCCAAGCCGGAATGGTTACCTGAGTAATTTCTGGGAGTTGAAGTCCACAGGTCTTAAAGTTCCCAAATTTGGAGATCCTTGAGCTAAAGGAAACATCTCATAGTTAGTTTTTGTTTTTGTTTTTTAAATTTGTGGCAAATACCCAAGCATGCATTTTTATCCATGTTCTGGAATCTACAAAGTCGGAATTTTGCTTTTCACCAAAGCGATTGGCTTCCATTGCAGACTTCTTTCTTCCTCTTACCTTCTCGCACTCTCTCTCTCTCTCTCTCTCCCAGCCTGCCATCCTTCTTGCAAGTCATGCAGCGGGGCTGAGGATGATGAATGCACCGCTTGTCACCCCCACGTCTCTTTCCTCAGTGGAAGATGCAGAACGGCCTGCAAGAGAGAGCAATACCTCAATCTGGTAGGATATTGTGCGGGTAAGTGCATGAAAAATATTGAACCGCTTGCAGCGCAATTTATGGTGTGGCTCTGCCACATTTGTAACCTTGACTTCTCTCCCCCCCCCATTCCCCTCCCCCCTGTCTTCCAAGGAGTTCGCGAATAATGCAATTCTGTCTTCATTCTGAATGGAATTCGTGGGAAGTTTCTGCTTTGTTTAGAGCTGCGTTTGAGGCAAAATGCAGATTTGTACTCGATGTCAGGGCTCCAAGTAATACACCCGTAACAATCAGTACACCGAGGCAGGTGGATTCCTCAAAGAACAATTTATTCTGGATCTATCGTATCGGCACAGGCTGATGAAAACTGACTCT
This sequence comes from Pseudonaja textilis, assembly GCF_049901715.1. Lineage (NCBI taxonomy): Eukaryota > Metazoa > Chordata > Lepidosauria > Squamata > Elapidae > Pseudonaja > Pseudonaja textilis. The sequence continues at coordinate 8,816,307 of NC_141995.1, forward strand.
AAACGATTCCCGACTAAACGATTAATTTGGTTTTCACCAAATGAAAAGTAAAAGTCCCCCCGCTTTTCCCAAACATTCAGTCACATGGTCCAGTCAAGGTGCAATCTGGTTGCTTGGTAACATCACTCCTCCTTTCTTTCAGCCACTTGAGGGAATGAATGTCCTTGGTTCAGAGGGGAAACTATTTTGTTTTGGCTACAAAACCCTAGCTATCTCCCCCCCCCCCCCCAATCCCTCATCTCCATTGTAGCAACACTGAAGCCCCCCAAATAGCTTCAGTCAGGCCAGCTTCAAAGCTGATACTCGGGCTTTCGGCTACCACCTTATGCTTGCTTGTGCTTTGCTACATTATGCCGACAGACTGCAATGGATGGGGGCGGGTGGGAGAGGGAGTCAAGAAGGGGAAACTGTTGGGAATATAAGTCACCTAACAGGTATTTGGGTTAGAGATACATAAACCAGGACAAACATTTTAGTACTGTATCTTTAAGGGAATGCAAGAGCATGCAATTGGGTGTGGTTTCTCAAACAGCCATAAGATGGAGCCAGAAACCTGGGTTGTTTAGTCTTAGTCTGAGTCTCAGAAGAGAGTGTGTCTGAGTGATTATCTCTGTTTCCTTCTGTTGGAAAGTATTGCCGTTCTTCCATTTCTTCTAATTGACTGATATTACTGGATTTAATGTAAGTCTGATACTGAACTGTTTTTGACACTGGAATTTGATATTTGGACTATCCCTGGATTGAAAAACTGACTGATTTATCTGTGAATGACTTTTGGACTGCTTATTTTGGACTTTGCTTAAACCTTTCTGGAAGTAAAAAACCTACATTTACTGCACAGTGCATCTGTGTGCTCTGTGTATATTATTCCAACACTACTCTCTATACGTCTCCCTGTATGCGTTCATTCTCCTAACGGGGAATTACCTCAACAGAAACGAAAGTAAGTACTGTGTCTCTCCGAGACACTGCTTCAAGGTCGCCCACCATACCAGCTACAGGCCTACCTGTGCCTGGATTGACCATTACGAACACATCCGTTGGTGCCGCAGTGGTTAGAATGCAGTCCTGCAGGTTACTTCTGCTGACTGCCAGCAGTTCGGCAGTTTGAGTCTCAGTGGCTCAAGGTTGACTTATCCTTCCATCCTTCTGAGGTTGATAAAATGAGGACCCAGATTGTCGGGGGCAATATGCTGACTATGTAAACCGATTAGAGAGGGCTGTAAGGCCCTGTGAAGCATTATATAAGTCTAAGTGCTATTGCTATTCCTCCTTGCCCACCCCACAAACTGAGCAGTGTGATATATGCAGTACAGTGCAGTGAGATGTGTACAGATCTGCACATTGGAGAAACAGAACAACCACTTCCCCAATGCATGGCACAACAGAAGTTCATTGGTTGCCCTCTGCCCTCTTTGGAAGAGCTTTAAGAAAGTTCAAAATATTCTCAAAGATCCATCTCATCCTGAGAATCCTTTTTTTTGAACTATTACCATCTGGCAGACGGTACACAATAATAAAAACAAGGACAAATAGGCTGAAAAATAGCTTCTATCCCAGGGCAGTAGCTCTTTTGAATTCTACTGTATAGTGCAGTGTTGGTGCAGTGTCAGGGGTTTTTATTTCATTTTTCTGGTATTATGTCTTGTAAAAATAGCTCTGGCTTATAATCTATATGCTGCCTTAATATTTTTTCTAACCACGTATGCACGAACCAAAGCCATCTTGAATAAGTTTCCTTTGTCTCTTATGTGATCTGAATCATATTTCCATCTACTTCCAGGCATTTTTGCAATTTAAAATGTTCTGGCATTTGTTTTCACTCTCTGATTACTCCTAATTTACTGGACTTGTAGTCGTTGCAATGTTTAGCCGTAGCAGATCTAAACTGCACAAATTCAGACAAGCATTAGGGGGCAGCAGAGTAGACAGTGTTTATATGTAGCAGGGGTGTCAAACTCAAGGCCCGGGGGCTGGATGTGGCTCACAGGGGACTTAGATCTGGCCTGCGGGGCCTGCCTGCAAACAGCAAAGGACCTGCCTGTGGTGCTTCTGCCAGTGAAAACGGAGCTCCGTTTTCACTGCCAAAGGGTTGCAGGAGGCCATGGAAGCCGAAAACAGAGGTCAGAAGCCAGTGGTGGTGTTCTATCGGTTTGACCCAGTTTGGGCAAATCAGTAGTAAAAAATGCTACTGTTTGGCCGAACTGGTAGTAAAAAAACAGCTATTGCTTCAAGCCGAACCGTATTTTTTTCCTCCTCCTGACGATCAGCTGTTCCAAGGATCAGCTGTGCTGGAATCCCCCTCACTGTCTTAACTGCTTCGCCCCTGAGGCCCAGGTGGCAAAAAGGAGCGTGCAGGGAGGGGGATGCTATGCGCCGTCCCTCACTCTGTTTTTTTTCCTCCGGAGCCTGAGGGAAACCTCCTAGGCAAAGCAGTGAGACAGCGAGGGGGATCCCGGCACAGCTGATCATCGGGAGGGGAAAAAAAATAAAAGAAAAAAAAACCACGCCTACTCAGTCACATGGCCATGCCCCCCTAGCCACGCCCACAGAACCAATAGTAAAAATATTTGCCTCTCACCATAGCCGGGAGCCGCCGTTTTCATTGGCAGAGCACACGACCCATCACAGGCGCTCCCGACATGAGTGACGTCATGATGGCCACGCCCACCCTGGCCACGCCCCCTCGCTTCTATATTGTATTGTGCGGAAAGGGAAAAATATCCCCAGGATGGGTTGAGTAGGAGGTTGACATAAATACTACTGCATTGAATGTTAATGCTCCTGTTTGAGGAAATTTCAATTTCTAATGTATTTTTATAGCTGTCACTCAGTCTGTCATTGATGCTTGTTTAATATCAAATTTTCCTTTCCAACCCCTGGGGGCAAACACTGGATATTACTTCTTCAAAGAAACTTCTCCTTCTTCTTCTTTTGGTTCCTATATAGACAAACAGTTCAGTTTGCCAACTTCAGATTAATTGCAGCCAGAAAGCCAGTGGCAAAAAGCGAAAAACATTTTAATTGTGAGAAGCTACACCAATTATTATCTTTCAGAGAAGGTAACGGAGTAAGTCAATTTAATTGGCAGGAAGGGAGTAATAGAAAAATAGTGCTATTCTTGGGAAGAACAACAGACCCAAAATGAGGTCTTTTGAAAGGCATTAGATAATTAGTTGAGTTCTTTTCTCTGCAACCTGTTCCACTTTGAGATAATATAGCCAGTTTTTACATTGTCAGTAATCCCGTGAGGTTTGTCTGAAAGAATTATTTCTACTTTTTTTCCCTCCTTCTTTGATTTCTTTTTTTCCCCTTTCCCATTTTGAGAATCCAGATTTGTCTTTGTAACAGTCTGGCAACAACAGAGAGCAGCTGCTTTTAAATGTTCTTGCCTTGTTGAGCAGTGAGCCACATAATAAACCAGATTGTCAGTTTTACGTGTCTTCCCTAGTCAGTTTCACTCACCTAATTTACAGGTAGCGCTAAACTGTTTGCTCAGGAGCCTTTCAAATCTGCAAGGGCACTGAGAACGGGACTTATGACCGTTTTTCACACAGTGCAGCAGGATGGGTTGAGTAGGAGGTTGACGTAAATACATCAATACTGAAGTCAAAAGGGAAGCCAAATTCACTTAACAACCAGTCCTGCCTTAGTCATGAAAGCCGACTGGGTGATTTTGGACTAGTCACTCTCTCCCAGCCTAACTTACCTCACAGGGTTGTTGTTGTGGGGAAAGGGGGAAGAGGAAACGGTATTGGATAAGTTGTGCCGCCTTGAGTTATTTGTGAAAATAATAAAGGTGGATACAAGTGGTGGGATTCAAAAAGTTTTATCACCGGCTTGGTGGGTGTGGCTTGGTGGGTGCGCTTTGCGCACATGCACACATTTCGCATGCACGCGCACCAAATTGGGACATTGGGGGCAAAGTTGGAGCTAATAAAGGGAACCAGACTTATTCTCTGACTGTGTTGCCTTTGTGCCATGCCCCGAGTCATCACACACTCCTTGCTAATTTGTTGTGCTTGAATTGGAAGTTCTATTGACAAATGGATTTTGGCACCCCCCCAAATTCTCCTTGTATCATCATTCAGCTGAACCAAAGCTTCCAAAAGAAGAAGAAAAGGATGGAAGGATAGAAACGAGAATACACTAAGGCAGAAGCTCATCCACCCCAAATACAAAACATCCAGACACAAACTGAGCAACATGGTGTATGCAATGCAGCGAGCTATGTGCAGATCTGTACATTGGGGAAACAAAACAGCCATTTCATAAGCGCATGGCACGATATAGGAGAACAAACCCATCAGGACTAGATTCAGCAGTCCATCTGCATTTAAAAGACACAAGCCACTCTTAAAGACAGCAAAGTCCACATTTTGGACTGGGAGGACCGCTGGTTTGAAAGAGGGGTCAAAGAAGCCATCTATGTCCAAACTGAACAGCCCTCTCTCATCAGAAGGGGAAGGGTACCACATCCTCTATCTCCAAGGACTACAACATAGTCCTTTCCGCAGTCCCAAGAAGGCTCCGCACCCTTTTGCATCACTCGGGTGACCCTGAGGACACAGATAAATCTCCAAGTGGCCTCAGTGACTCTCTAAAAAGAATGCAAATCACCAACTGTTTGCAAGGAGTGTCAATCCTTCCATTCCCCACTAATCCAGTCAGAGCTGAAAAAGCTTCTTGGATGAGAAGCGAAACGTCTTCAAAGAAAAACCAGAAAGGGACAAAAGGATAGAAGGGTTAAACTCCAGCAGCAAAGGAGACATAAACAGCGTATCTGGACAGGAGCAGCATGCCTTCTCTTCCAGACTGCCGATATTTCCCCTTGTAATTTTGTGAATCACCGTAATGAGGATTTATTTGGTGTCCAATATCTCTCGCATGCACGGCATACAAAAGACTTCTTGTAAAACCTATTTCCCCCCGTAAAATACTGTATTTTCAAACATCTCTGTTCAGGAGACGGTCAGGAGCGCTTGGCTAATGGGCTGCTGAAAGTAGCAACTGTCAGTCTTCTCCTAGTAGTAAATTCCATTCTAGGCGAGCCTTGGACATTCAGATTAACAGAGTTGGAAGGGACCTTGTAGATCATCTAGTCCAACCCCCAACCCCTGCCCAAGCAGGAAACCCTACGCCATTTTTGACCAATGGCAGTCCACTGTCTTCTTGAAAGTTTCCAATGATGAAGCTGCCAGAACTTCTGAGGGCAACTTCTGTTCCATGGCTTGATTGTTTTCACGGTGAGAAAATTCCTCCTTATTTCCAGGTTGAATCTCTCCTTGATCAGTTTTCATCCATTATTCCTTCTCTGGCCTACAGACATGTTACATGTTGCAAGACAACTATGTTCAGCTTGTCATGCCCAGTGGTGGGATTCAAAAATTTTTACTACTGGTTTTGTGGGCATGGCTTGGTGGGCGTTGCAGGGGAAGGATACTGTAAAATCGCCAGTCAGAGGTGGAATTTGCCGGTTGTCTGAACTACTCAAAATTTCTGCTACCGGTTCTCCAGAACTGGTCAGAACCTGCTGAATGCCACCTCTGATGATGCCCCTGTTGGAATCTGATTCCAAGGAGGAGGTCGAGAGCTGACAGGGAGTGGGAGTGTGGCTCCGGTGGCTGTGGAGGAAACGGGGGAAGGGCACAATCCAGCTGGACATTCAGAGGAAGGCCACCCCCTCTGCATCCTAGGCCATGCAGGGAGAAACAGAAAGGAAGCAATGTGAGTTACATGGGTTACGGGGGAGGAAAGGGCCCTGATTCCCTTCATTAGTTGCAGCTGGGAAAACAGGATATAAAGGGTGTTTGTGCAGAGCACCTTGCTGGAAGCAAAGCATGCATTATCTTTGTCAAGTCTTATCTGGGTTCTGGTGTCCTCCCAACTGTGTGTGTTTCGTTATCTTTTGAAATCTGCAATCCCTTATCCTGCCCTGTCTCATTAATTGTTGCAGGTGGTTTGTGTTGGTTTTTATTTATAATTTATATGTACTTTGGGTTCGGACTGAATTTCTTCCCTTTAAAGACTGCCCTTGGGAGAGTTTTTTCTCCATCCGCTGATAACTGGACATTGGGGGCCAAGTTGGAGGTATTAAAAGGACTTTACCTACTTTTGTGACTTCGTTGCTTTTGTGCCACACCCTGGGTCATCACACAGCAGTTTGCATCAGTACGGGAGATACAATAGCACCAGTCCATCATTGCTTTTTGATTTTAAAAAACCTTTTACAGGTAGTCCTTGACTTGCAACAGTTCCTTTAGTGACCGTTCAAAGTTAAAACAGCACTAAAAAAAAATGACTTAGGACCATTTGCAGTATTCCTCATGGTCACATGATCAAAATTAAGATGTACAGGGGAGCGGACTCACATTTCCAACGGTCGCAATGTCCCGGGGTCATGTGATCCCCTTTTGCGACTGTCTGACGAGCCAAGTCAAGGGGGCCAGCCGGATTCACTTAAAACCGTGTTACTAATTTAACCCCCACAGCGATTCACTTAACAACTGTGGCAAGAAAGGTCATAAAATGGGGGCAAAACTCATTTATCAAACGTCTCACTTAGCCACAGAAATGTGGGGCTCAATTGTGGTTGTAAGTCAAGGACTACCTGTAATTTGTTGTGAGTTTACAGCAAATTACAAGTGTCAGGATTCCAGCAATCACCCTAATTAAATCATGATTCTTGAGCCAAACTTCAAAAAACTTCAAAGGATTCATTAGAGGCGACCTACTGGCACTGCCCTGTATGAAGCCAACTCTGGCATATGTAATTTACAGTCCCCTGTTTCCCCCCTCCCACCTTGGTCTGTCATCAATCAGATTCTCCAATTCAGCGCATTCAATGGCTGGGTGTCATCATTCACGTTCTCCAATTAAAATATATTCGTGGGCAAAAGCTCTGGTAGTTTAGTTACAATCTTTTAGAGATAAGAGTTGGAATGTACTTTCACTTTTAAACTGCTGCATTGCTCTTTCAGATTCCACCCCCCTCTTTTAATGGCAACTACTAAAACAGGCATAGGTACTCAGAATTTTGGAGCGTTAATTCAGTGCCAGAAAAATAAACCCAGATGGCTGATGCTTCATTTAACCTCTTTATAAACATAACAAGAGCCATGGTGGCGCAGTGGTTAGAGTGCAGTACTGCAAGCTACTTCTGCAGCCAGCTGCCTGCAATTTGGCAGTTCAAATCCCACCAGGCTCAAGGTTGACTCAGCCTTCCGTCCTTCCGAGGTGGATAAAATGAGGACCCTGATTGTTGGGGGCAATTTGCTGACTCTGTAAACCGCTTAGAGAGGGGCTGTAAAGCACTATGAAGCAGTATAAAAGTCTAAGTGCTACTGCTATATTTTACAAACCAGTTGTAGATTTCTCCAACATGGAGCAAACTCAAACAGAAACCTGTTGCAAGCAACTTACAGCAGCAACAGAAACAGACCTCAGTTTCACTTTAGTTTAGCAAGCAAGCAAGAGGAGAGAAGCAATTTCATTTTCAATAGGCAGACTCAGAACTGCAGAGTTGCAGAACTTAATATATAGAGCTATGCCTAGGCTACTTCTAGTTTCAGTTTCCAGCCTAGGCTACTTCTAGTTTCAGTTTCCAAACAGTCCTCATTGGCTGACTTAGCTGCCTATTCATTGGCTGACCTTGTTATACCATGCTGTATTCCGGTTCATGAATATATTCTGACAATAGGAATGTTTTATGCGTTGACAACAAGTTTAAGGAATTTGGGTTGGTTTGCAGGCAGCCAGATAAAATTTAGAAGGGATTTGCTATTTTTGTCCATCTAACTGAGTTTTTCCCAAGGACCTGGGATAGCCAGGTGTTTAATAGGAAAGCTTATTGTTGCAGGATGTAAGCTGTTCCAAGTAAAGCTGCTTTTTTGCGAATTACTGTTGTTACGTGGGACAAATGCAGGAGGTCCAACTGGCATTCCTTCATCTCTGTCATATGCAGAGTAAAATAGATCTTATAAGCGTGATGGGAGTGATTTCTGCTCGCAACCCCTTCCTCCTGAAATATCCATTTTTGACAGCGAGATAGATAAGTATTGATTTTTCCTGAAATTAAGAACGCCGATGCTCCGTTAACATACGTGGCATACGATGCTTTGCAGTTTATGCAACTTCTCAAAAGTGTTTCTTGCGGCCAGGTTAAAAAAAAAAAACATTTCATTTTAGGTGGCGTTTTCAGCCAGCCGTTCCTTGAATGGGTTTTCTTAAAAGTATAGGCAGTCTTTGAACTGAGCTCAAAGTTTCTGTTGCCAACATTGGTTAAGTGAGTTTTGCCCCATTTTAGGACCTTTCTTGTCACGGTTGTTAAGTGAATCCTCGCAGGTGATAAGTTAGTAACCTGATTGTTAATTGAATCTGGCTTCCCCTTTGATTTTGATTGTAAGAAGGTGGCAAAAGGATTTTACATGACACTGGGACACTACCACTGTCATAAATACTGTCACTAAATGAACTGTTGTAAGTTGAGGGCCACCTGTAGCTTCCAGAGGCTTCTAAACTTAAGCTGCAAATGACACTTTTTAGAGAATTCTAGATTTGGATGGGACTATGTAGCTTATCCCTCTCTGCCTCTCTTTCTCTGTCTCTGTCTATTTTGTCTCTCTGTCTCTCTCTCTGTCTCTCTGTCTCTGTCTGTCGTGTCTGATTCTCTCTGTCTGTCTGTCTGTCTGTCTGTTTTTCCCTCTCTGTCTCCCCTATATCTTTCTCTTTCTCTCTCTCTCTCTTTCTCTTTCTCTCTCTCTCTCTCTCTCTTTCTCTCTCTCTCTCCCTCTCCCTCCCTCCCTCCCTTCTCTCTTTCTCTCTCTCTCACACACACACACACAAAATAAACCACACACACCATTGCACGAGTCCTGATTGCAGCGTCTGTGAGAGACATTTGTCTAGATTCTTCTTGGACATATAACCAATGAAGAGACTCTTCTGCGGTATTTATTAAGAAGTTTCCCCTCTCCCATTCAAACTGAACATAAGATTCCTTATAAAGTGAAATCATTCTTCCATGTACTACTTTGTCCGTGATGGAGAACAGGTCTTGGCCTTCTTGTGTATGACGTTCTTTTTAACACCCTTGAAAAATTTGTCAGTAGAACCAATTACTAAAGGAAGATACATTCAAGATGAGGTTGGACAAGCCCATCTGTCAGGATGCTTTAAATTGGCTTTCTTTATTGAACAGGAGGATTGGAGGTGAGATCTATCTTGGCCCTTTCAGTGTTGAGTCTGCGATGCTAATATTCAAGGCTCTGTTGGGCAGCTGTCATGTTTTGAAGGGTGGTTGTAATCAGTGTAATGCCTCAGGCCGTGGAAAGGGAATTTCACGAAGGCAGTAGTGTCACAAAAAAACAGGAAAAGCCCAAGGGGAACATCAGGTCAGCCAGAAAACAAACTTACATAGGAAAAGGAATCAAATAAAAAGTATTAAAGAATCCCTATAGACAAAAGCCTAAGTAATTGAGAAAACTAGACGAATAGGAAAAGGAAACAAAAGATAATTTAGAAAACCCTTACAAACACAGGACATACCAAATAAGCAAAACAAACAGACAAAAGACACAAAATATAAATTACAAAAGGGACAGACAGGAGATTGCCACAGAACAAATATGAAAAACTATCTTAAAGCTAAAAGAGATTACAGAAAACCAATAATACAATCTGGCCACCCTGTGGAGTTTGCCCTCCAATGGAAATAAAGACAAACTCAAACAGGATTTGAAACATTAGGCACAAATACAAACACTCACACAAAATCAACTTCCAAAGGGAGAAAAAGGTATAAAAAACCAGGGACTTATCATAAGAAGCTAGCTAGCCCAGCAACGCAGACTTCTCGCTGTTCTCCGCCTTCCTGAAAAATAAAAAGATCCAGCTTTCAAGCAGTTGTCCATTTCCTTGCGCTGGAGCTTTCCCAGCGGGAAAATCAAATCCTCGAAAGAAAGTCATTTTGGCACCTTTCAACAGGGCAAAGGGAAAATTTTGCTATCACTCTCTCGGTGAACTATTTCCTATGCTTGTTAGAGAAGGAAGCAGGGAAGGATTTGATCCACTGAAGCACAGCCAGGATGTTGGAGGTAAAAGAATTGCATTCAACAATGGAATGGAATGGAAATAGAATAGAGTAGAATCATAGAATAGAACAGACCCGCGATGGCGAACCTACAGCACGTGTGCCACAGGTGGCACGCAGAGCCATTTGTGTGGGCATGCAAGCTCCAGCCAGATTTACTTCCCTGCGCATGTGCGTGCTTCCCAGGTGACTTTCGGCCCGTTTTAGGCCTTTTTTGGCCTTCCAGAGGCTCAAGGGAAGCCTCTGCAGACTTTGTAGGCCGAAAAACAGGCCCGTTTCATCACTTCCTGTATTTCCGGAAATGCTGGCAGTGACGAAACGGACCCATTTTTCGGCCTACAAAGGTTGCAGAGGCTTCCCTCGAGCCTCTGTAGGCAGAAAATCAGCTGGGAGGCACTTGCATGCCCAGGGCAGGTAAGGGGGGGAATCGCATGTGCAGGGGGTGTTGTGGGGCATGCAGTTTTTGGCACAGTACCCCAGAAAGGTTAGCCACCACTGGAATAGTCTATAATAGAAAATTGGAGTGGAGTGGAGTGGAGTAGAGTAGAGTAGAGTAGAGTAGAGTAGAGTAGAGTAGAATATCATAGAATATCACAGAATATCATAGAATAGAATATAGCATAGCATAGAATAGAATATAATTTTTTATTGGCCAAATGTGATTGGACACACAAGGAATTTGTCTCCATTGCATAAGTTTTCAGTGTGCATATAGGCAACGAGTGATAAATCCTGATCAGAATGATAAAATACAATCATCACAAATCATAAGATACAACACTCAATGATAGTCCTAGGATACTAAATAAGCAATCAACATACATCATAATAGGATACTAAATAAAAGCCATCAACATAGTTCATAAAATACAAACAGCAAAGTTACAATCATAGAGGTTATAGTCATTCATTACCTTAGCATTGACGATGTTACCTAGTTTGGATAATGAAACATCTGCAAGATAACAAGCAGGCTCAGAGAGCACCAAGGACGCCTGAGCCAAATATTCCCCTTTCTTAGTATAGTCATAAGAAGCTAAGGAACTAGGCAATAGGAAAGATGAAAAGGGTAATAGTAATAGTTTGTCATCCCAGGGCATAAGACAGCGTTGTGGGAATTAGTTGTTTAGCAGAGTGATGGCATGGGGAGAAAAACTGTCCTTGTGGCTGATTGTTTTGGCGTGCAACGCGTCATCTTGAGAGAAGAAACATTTAATCTCCAGGATGTGCTGGGACTGTAGATATTTTCGCAGCCCTCTTTCCAAGGGTGGGATTCAACCGGTGTTACTACCGGTTCGGTTCTTACGTCCTGCTGATTGGTACAAAGTCACCCAGCTGGCTTTCCTGCCTGAGGGGGGACTAGAACTCACGGTCTCCTGGTTCACTAGGCCATAATTGCTCTCATTGATTCAGTGGCCTCTTCCAATTATTATTTTATTTATGAGTAGATCCCCGTCTCCTTTAGAATGCAAATAAATAACTGCAGCTCCCCCCCAAATCCATGTGGACCCAACCTTGCTGTCACATAGGAAAATCTTGAACAACCGGTTATGGCAGCAGGCTCTGGGCCATGACAATTTGTGAACATGCCTCTGAGATGTAAATATTTTAATTCCTTTTGTAGTTCTCTGATGTGGTATCTTGGGCTTTCGTTTTTATTAATGTTTTATTATTAAAGATTAATATTTTATTCATTTTTCTTGTTGGTTGTTTTTTTTTTCCCTTTCAGTTTTAGGATGAGTTTTTGCATTTGTAGATGCTGCTTTAACTTGTTTTGCAAATTGGCAGTTATCAGAAAGCAGCACCAAACAATAAGAATACAGGTGGTCCTTGACTTATAACAGTCTACTTATAGTGACCGTTCAAAGTTACGATGACACTGAAAAAAACAGAGAAGGAAGGAAGGAAGGAAAGAAAGAGAAAGAGAGAAAGAAAGAGAGAAAGAAAAGAAAAAAGGAAGGAAGGAAAGAAAGAAAGAAAGAAAGAAAGAAAGAAAGAAAGAAAGAAAGAAAGAAAGAAAGAAAAGAGAGAAAGAAAGAGAGAGAAAAGAAAAATGGAAGGAAGGAAGGTCAGTCACACTTATACCTTGATGATTTTAGGATGCGTTTTTGCATTTGTAGATGCTGCTTTTACTTGCTTTGCAAATTGGCAGTTATCAAAAAGCAGCACCAAACAATAATATAGGTGGTCTACTTATAGAGACCATTCAAAGTTACGACGACACTGAAAAAAAAGAGAGAAGGAAGGAAGGAAGGAAGGAAGGAAGGAAGGAAGGTCACACTTATACCTTGATATTTCTGTTTTGACCGTTAAGAAAGCTGATTTGTTATGAACTGTACCAAACTTTCTGCCCTCTACGAACAGGTTGCCATCCTCTCTGTGAGTTGTGTGTGGCAGATCTCCACACAGACCAAGGAAGCACCTGTCTCAGGTGCCGCGATGGCCATCACCTGCTTCTGAAGGACCACTGCGTGACAGACTGCCCCGCGGGATTTTACCAACTGGGAGGAGCGTGCCAGAGTGAGTAATGCTTGAGAAAACAGAGGCACTAGCAATCAACAGATTGAACATGCCAATTAATTTCCCATCAGATAAATATTTTTTTCCCCAACCTGTGGCATCTGCTTGTATATGAAGCGTTAGTGATAAGATTATTCATAGGGACATAAAAAATATTGCTGTGGTAGGTCAAATCAAAAGCCTGTGGAATTTCAAGGCAGGTGCCTTTATCACTAGACCAAACTGACTCTCTGTGGAATTTCAAGAGACTTTCAAAAGCTAGATAGAAAGACATCCTCACATTCTCAAGTGACGGATATCCAGAAGCATCCACCCTCTGGATTGCGTATATAATCATCACGATGAATTGATATTGATGTAAATGTTATTTTAAAGCTGTCTCTAATGATTTTCTTCTATCGGTTGTGCATCTAATTACGCTGATTCCTCCTCCATCACCTGGTGTTCTTCCAATGTATTTGATAGCGACTGCCATTAATTGATATTAATATCAGTGGATATTGCTGGCTGGGAAGGTGGAGAGGATTAGAGTCCATCAACATCTGGATGGGCCAGGTGTTCAATAATATTAATTTGTTAGTCATTTATGATGTGCTGTTAGTTTATTGCATCACTTTCTCAATCGCTGCAGAGGATGGCGGATGATTTCCATTCCTGGATAAATCCCAATAAAGTAGGATTCACAGTAAGGTAGAAAGTATTATCAAGGGTTAAATGTTATTTTTCCCTTCCAAAACAATTAAGGATATTGTTTTTCTGCATCGCAAAAAGGTGAGCAAATTCTCCTGAGAAATGAACGCATATCAACTGTTAAATCAAGAGATTTGAACAGCTTTACCCAACTTGGCACTCATGCAATAATTCAAGGACAAATTTAGCTGGATATACTGTACTGTCTTTATTATATTCCAGGAATATAAGAGAGTCAGTTTGGTCTAGTGATAAAGGCACCTGCCTGGAAACCAGTGTTCTAGTTCTACCGTAGGCTTGAAAGCCAGATGACTTTGGGCCAATCACCAGGAAGCGGTGAGTTCTAGACCCACCTTAGGCATGAAAGCCAGGTAATTTTGGGCCAATCACCAGGAAGCGTTGAGTTCTAATCCCGCTTTAGGCATAAAAACCAGGTGACTTTGGGTCAATCACCAGGAAGCGGTGAGTTCTAGTCCCACCTTAGGCATGAAAGCCAGCTGGGTGATTGAGCCAATCACCAGGAGACTGTGAGTTCTAGTCCTGCCGTAGGCATGAAAGCCAGCTGGGTGTCTTTGGGACAATCATTTTCTCTCAGTCAAATTCACCTCACAGGGTTGCTGTTTTGGGGAAAATAGTAGAGGAAAGTATGTCAGATACATTTGTTGCCTTGAGTTATTTTTAAAATAATAATGGCAGGATGCAAATAAATAAATATAAAGAGGTGACTTTCCTCTTCCAAGACTTCCTCTTATCTCTGGCTCTCAGCACATCTACTGACAGTTTACATTCTTTGCATTCCTGTTAACCCATTCAGTGACCTCCAGTTGAACTGTTCCAGCCACAATCTGAGCCCTGCATTGGGGTCTGCAGCCCACAGAATGTTTTTTTTAAATCGTTTTTTATTTTATTTTATAACATATAAAGATTCCATTTTTAGTTAAACTGTTGGCTGGGTACAAATATTTTTAGGCAATCAAAATGTTTACAACAATATTGATTACCTTGGTAATGAATTACCTTAGTTCTATAATAATAACACTAATAATAATTGCTTATCCATTTTAACAAACCTCCCTTATATCATGTCCTTTTCTTTCATCTACGTGTTTCTAACTTCTGTTTTTATTAGCTATAGCCCACTGAATGTTTTTCTTGAGCCACATTGACTGGGAATTCTGGACCCTGTAGTCGCAACACAGCTAGAGGGAATTAAATTGGAAAAATTTGGGCTGAAGATCACACCTTTCATGTATGAATGGTTGCATCGGAGTGATGGGTAGTACTCAACAGGGTGTCCTCGACTTACAACTGGCCATTTAGCGACCGTTCAAAGTTATGACAAGCCCCCCCTCCAAAGCTACTTACAACACAGATTTGAAGTTCCGACATCAGCCCTGCCCAGATCACATGACCACATTTATGGTTGCTTGCAGCGCCCTGCAGCCACATGACTACGATTTATAACATTTTGCCTGGAAATTTATTTCCAGTTTCCAGCAAACACTGCCTCATAGACAACGCTGAGTTCACTTAATGACTGCAGCATTTGATTTACGACAGCTATGTTTGCTTAGTGAACACTGAAAAAAGAAAAGGAAACAGAAAACAACTGAATGAAAAGTTGCTGATGACCTTCTACCGCCGCACCAGAGAGAGTATCTTAACTTACTGCACCTCTGTATGGTTTACCAATTACACAGGGGCAGATAGAAAGCGCTCCCAGAGGATCATGGGTTGCCCTCTCCCCTCTTTGGAAGAACTTTAGAGCTCCTGATGCCTTAAGAAAGTTCAAAATATTCTCAAAAATCCATCTCATCCTGGGCATCCTTTTTTTGAACAACTACCATCTGGCGGATGGTGCAGAATAATAAAAACAAGGACAAATAGGCTGAAAAACAGCTTTTATCCCAGGGCAGTAGCTCTGTTGAATTCTACTGTATAGTGCAGTATTGGTGCAGTGTCAGGGGTTTTCGGTTCAATGTGTGGAGGGTGAAGGATGTGTGTTTGTGTTTATTTTCATGGTCATGATGTGCACTGAAGATGGTGTTTGGTTTCGTTGTACGAGGTGCAATGATAATAAACTAAACTAAATTAAACTAAACTAAACTAAACTAAAAAGGTTGTAAAATCAGGTCTGGTTACATGATGGCCCTCTTTGTAACCCTCACTTCTTACAACCATAATTGTGGAGTTCCATTACGGTCGTAATTTGAGGACTACCCGTATAACAGGAGGAAAGATTATTAGGTATGTTCACCGCCTTGAGTTATTTCTAAAAATAAGAAAGGCAGGATAAAAATAAGTAAATAAATAAACATGCTTTTCATTCAGGCAGGATCCAAGCAAACACCTGGGGAAATTGGCAGCATTTTAAAGGAAGATAATTGAGAATCTGAAAGCTGCATTATCCTTTCCTCTGTTCTTATTCTCACTGCCAGCAGAGATGATAGAGTGAATTGAGACATTTGTAATCACCGATTGGGCAGAAACTACATAATGTATTGGGTGAAACTGTAATTAATAATTATCCAATTAACCCAAGATAGTGTTAAGGAGAATAGAAGCAGAGCCAGACAGAATTGGCTGTCTATTCTGTAATAACAATAATTGTTATTGTTGATAGATTTTGTGTTCTACCTTCTAAGGGAGCAAGTTAATGGCACAAAGGGATGTACAGATAGTCCTTGACCTATGACCATAATGGAGTCCAGCATTTCTATTACTAAGTGAGACAGTTGTTCGTTCATTCATTCATTCATTCATTCATTCATACAATTTATATAGCCATCTATCTACTTGTTCATGGCTACTCTAGACAGTTTACAAATGATAAAAATACCATATCGGGGCAGTGTGGGTGGGAGTTGGGGTGTTCCCCCTAGCCCCCCCAATTTTGTTCTATTGTACTTTACTAATTTATTTGATTCTTTTTGTTAGTTTTTGTGTAAGCCACCTCGAGACGCCATGAGCAAATAGGCGGCAATATTAAATAAACAAATAAACAATAAAGAAATAAACAATAAATAAATAAATAAATATTACCCCATTTTATGAATTCTTTTGCTTCAGTTAGTTGTTAAGTGAATCACTGTGGTTGTTAAATTAGCCACACAGTTGTTAATTATTTTTCTTATGGCTTTAAATGTCTGAATATTTTACCAAAAGTCCAGGCATGGAAATTTAAACTCTGCAAAACAAATTGGTAAAAAGAAAAATGGATTTAAATCTCACTGGGATTTGGCTAGACCTAGTAAGCTACAGACCTGCGCCCTAATTACAGCGCTTCGACCTCCCCCTCAGAATCAGATTCCAACAGGGGCATGACTGGATGGTTCTCGTGATTTCGAGGCTGAGTGGAGATCGCAACATTCGTTTCCGAATCCAACACATTTCTTGTTACCTATGCATGGAGTTTGAGAGCCTGCATTTTAAATGCGTTTGTCTCTTTCTTCCTTTCCAGAGTGTCATCCTTCCTGTAAAACCTGTACAGGAGAAGGCCCATTTTCCTGCACTTCCTGTGACCCCAGCCTCGTCCTTTCTCACACTGGCTTGTGCCTCTCGGCCTGTTCTCTGGGATTCTATCAGGATGAGAACCTCCACTGCAAACGTAGGTTGTGCCTCAGTTTCTCAGTTTTATTTGGGACAGTGTTTTAGAGAAGTCTGAAGGGGTGTGTGTTTATGACAACTTACCACAGCCAACTCCCTGTGAATGGTTTCTACCTGCTTCCCTGAAAATACGACCTACCCTGAAAGTAAGTCCTAGCTTGATTTTTACATGTGATCCCAATATAAGCCCTACCTCCAAAATAAACCCTAATTAAAATCCCACCCATTCCAGAGTGCACGGATAAAATTAAGCTAGGGTGGGGATTGGGGGTAGTGGAACTGCCCTACTACTTATCTTTGGACAGTTGTAGCCAGGCCTCACAACACTCCAACACCTGCCTTGCCGGCCCTTTCTTCTGCAGCCGGCAAGGCTGGCAAGGCTTTCCTGAAGGCCTCTGCAGCTGGTAACGAAGCTCCGGATCGATCCCGAGCTCTGTTATCGGCTGCAGAGGCCTTCAGGAAAGCCTCGCCAGCTGCAGAAGAAGTTCCTGAAGGCCTCTAACAGTGAAAAGGAGGCCAGGGATGATTCGCGCAAGTGAGGTTAGTCAGTGGGATGACATCCTCCCAAAATAAGACCTGGTGCCTTTTTTGGTGGCAAAAAAAATTATAAGACAGGGTCTTATTTTCAGGGAGACACAGTAAATAAATGATTGCAAGTTTAGGACTATCTGTAAATTATTAGATCATTTGTTGCGTGTCTGTGTGATATTTGTGCATCTTAATCCATGCATCCTACTAAACATGGCTTGCTAGATACGCCACAATGATTAGCATTGTGTCAGTGCACTAAGCCAGTATTTCTCAACCTTGGCAACTTTTAAGACATGTGGACTTCAACTCCCAGAATTCCCCACCTGGCACATTCTGGGAGCTGAAGTCCACATATCTTAAAAGTTGCCATGGGTTGAGGAACACTGCGCTAAGCTATACATTCTGGATCAAAAGCTACAATGGCTGAGTTCATACAATAACACTATTTCAAACCGAGCAAATTGCATTATGACTTCTCTAGGACATTTCCATGTTTAGGACATGTTAAATTGTCATTACTTTGACTCCCACAGAACAGAAAGGAGAAAAATCCAACTAAAATTAAGATGTGGGCATTAATCAAAACCTTTAGGGTAGTACTTTGTACAATAGGCTGTGATGCCCTGAGGGCGTGACACAAAAATAACACAATCACGAAAGTAAAATAAATTCTCTTTAATGCCTCAAACTTGGGCCTCAATGTCCAATTATCCTCGATTTGTTATCAAACTCTTCCAAAAAACAAACTAGGAAGAGAGTAAATGCAGTCCAAACCAAAAGTAAAAATAATTAGAAATAAAAAACCCAATACAAACCACGCTGGAGTCATTAACACGGCAGGTCAGGATGATAAATTGCAGAATTCCACAAGATAACGCAGCAACCACAGTTGGGAAGATGCCAAAACCCAGATAAGCCTCGACCAAGATAAAGCACGCTTTGCTTCCAGCAAAGAGCTATTTAAAATGCCCCAGTTATATCCTGTTCTCTCAGCTGCAACTAATAAAAGGGATCAGGGCCTTTTCCTCTCCCGTAAGACATGTTGCTCCCTTCTCTGTCCTCCCTGCATGCCCTAGGATGAAGTGGGGATGGCCCTGGGGCTTCCTCTGAATGCCCAGCCGGACTGTGCTCTTCCCCTGTTTCTTCCACAGCTACCAGAGCCACACTCCCACTTCCTGACAGCTCCTCAATTTTCCCCCTCAGAGTCAGACTCCAACAAGGGCATGACATAGGCTGAGAAAGGTACAATTAAAAGAGACTGCCAAAATCAGGCTTGCAATGAATCCCAAACATTTGTATCAAAGTGGTTCTCGTAAACGTGCACCTCAGACAAATCTAAGTAGCTTACACTGTACATTTTATATTGCTTTTTGAAGCAATTGAAGCCGCCGTTTTGAATAATATGTCACTGGTATATTTGAAGTTGGTAAATGGTAATGCATCTCATTATTAGCCGTTTCTTCGCTCTGTTAATCCACATATCTTCTTAATGTTACAGTTGTTAATTAATTAAGCCTTGTGACACTCTCTGGGATTGATAAAGTGAATGAGATGCTATGGCATAGAAAATTAGATACAAGCGATATTATAGGATGGATTTGATTGAGAGAAGTGGGCAGGCAGCGTGGAATTCTGTGTCCTTAAATTTAAAGAAAGAAAGTTAGAAGAGAAGAAAGTTTAGTTTTTAACTGTGATCACTTTGAAGCTGTATTAACTCAAAAGAGCTTCTATGTTTATTCTTGTTTGATCTATTGTCTTCTTTTAACAACCCCATAATCCCTTGCGGGATGGAGTATAGACAACTGAATGGAGCTGAGTGTTTACTGGCCTGATGCCCTTCCTGTCACCAATGCAGAGTTTTTTCCAACAGATATATTCTCATTTTGCCCAGAGAGAAAAATATCAGCCTCTACCTAGAATCGAGCTCACAGCCTCCTGATTGTGAGACAACAGCTCCATATCTAGACCACCGCACCACTCTATTTTTGTTTGATCTATTCTGTTAATTAATTTGTTAAAGCTGTGTTTCTTAACCTTGCAAGTTTAAGATGTGTTTTTCCCAGCCAGGAATTCTGGGAGTTGAAGTCCACACTTTTTTAGAGTTGCCAAGTTTGGGGAAGCTTTTTGGATAAGAAGTGGGAAATCCCTTCAAAGAAAAACCAGAAAGTCCAGTTGCCTCTTGAAAAAGCACCTCTGGGACTATGTTAAAGTATTGCAGGATTCTATCTGCTCTAGATTTCTGAGTGTCAGAAAAACCAGAAGTTTCAGTCAGTTCAAATAGTTATAAAGATTTATTGCGAACTTAAGCTCTCTACAAAAATCTGAACTACTAACAGCCAAAACAAATTAACAGTCGATAAAGAGTCGAGGGAATTTGAGGTGGGATGGACTTAGATCTCTTGTGGGCATGGAGAGATTCACGACTGATGACATGTTTGACTCCTCCCTCGGGCTCAGCCTGGTCATCTCCTACACTCAGACCTGCACTGCTTCAAATCCACTGTTGTGTTTATGTTTAAATGTGGCTCTCTGTCAGTCTTCCCTTGTGGATGCAAATCTAGCATGTCAGGAAGAAATCTGGATCAGTGGTTCATTTCATTCCTCAGTAGTGTGTTCCAGTCAGCGTTGAGGAGTCTGTTCCAATCCAGGTGTTAACGAGGGGAGAAACCACATCTACGGCCCCTCGGTTGTGTGGTGCCTGAGAGCTTGACGCATCAAACTCTCTATTTCACATTTATGTAAAACTATTGGGGGAAGTTGTTGGAGTTTAGTATCATCAGTATGGATGCCTTCCCTGTTAAAATACCTCCTAGACAGATTGGATTAGGCTGTCCTGGCCAGGGTTTCCCAATCTTGGCAACTTTTAACACTTGTCGACTTCAACTCCCACAATTCCTCAGCATGGCTGGCTGGAGAATTCTGGGAGTTGAAGTCCACATGTCATATCTTAAAGTTGCCAGAATTTCATTTTTCATGTACCCCCAAAAAGAAATGTATTATTATTACACAGGAAGGTAATCACATTCCCTGCTCAAGGAATGAAATTTAAAGCTGTGTTACGTTTTGGTCCAAGCCTGTCCTCCATGCTATGTTGGTCAATAACGAAATGAAAAACTTGGCTTCATATAAATAGTGCACCTCTACTTCTTATAATTCTTTGACTTATCCAAAGTGTGTTATATATCATGTAGCTTGGTAATTTGGTGTTGTTGTTTTTTTTAAAAAATCATCTCTGTATTGCAACTTGTCCCCATAGAAAGACTTTGAAATGGAGATTTGGAACTTCTACTTCTTAACTCTTATAGCTTCAGTTCTTAATGTGAAATCTGATGAGTCCTGGTGTTTTATCTTTCTCTCCAGCTTGCAGTGATTCGTGTCTGAGTTGTGATTCGAGATCCCACTGTACTTCTTGCAAAGACCCATCCAAAGTCTTACTGTTTGGAGAGTGCCAGTATGATAAATGTCCATCGCAATATTTCCTTGACTTGTCTACCAGGACATGCAAAGGTAAAGGGGATTCCCAAAATGTCCGTGTTGAATCTGAGTAACAGTGGTGTTTCAGTGGTCTGCCTGAATCCATCTATGGGCTCTCTTCCCTTCCCTGTCTCTCTCTCTCTCTCTCCTGCCATATTGAAGCCCTTTCTCTTCAGTCCTGTCTCCCGCTTGGTGTTCTGACCCACGCCCTTTTCCGACAAATCAAACACAATTCAAAAAGGACAAAAACCTTATAGTGCTGTTACAAAATAATTAGCTGTGATAAGCACAAGCCTTGCCAAACTGTGCAAGACTTGCCAAAAAGATAACAGATAAGAAATAGTTTGCAAAATAAGAATCTTCAAATACAAACTCAGGATACTGGAATGTCCACAAAGCTGGGGTTTCAAAGCGTCTTTGCCTTCTGCAAAGAAGGTTAGTTTCACAGCTGGCTTTTATCTTCTTGAAGGAGGGGCCATTACCTTGCAGCCTTACTCCCGAGTCGCCCGTGTTGTTGTAACTGCTCCTTCCTCCGAGCAATCCTGCGCTCACATACACTTAGCACAGGCTCCTCGGGAACCTCCTCATCGCTGCTGCCAGCCCCCACAATCTCTGAAGTCAGCAGTCCACTCCCTAATGGTCCTGGCCCCTCATCTGAGTCTTCGCTCTCCTCAGCCTTCCACACCTGCTGTCGGCTAACCACAACACTTGGCGGCTGCCCATGCACACCTACGTACAAGTAGTCATCGACTTGCAACAATGTAGTGACCGTTCGAAGTTATAACAGCACTGACAAAAGTGATTTGTGAGCGTTTTTCACACTTACGACCGTTGCAGCATCCCCATGGTCACATGATGAAATTTTAGACGCTTGACAACTTTCATATGACGGTTGCAATGTCCCGGGGGACATGTGATCCCCTTTTGTGACCTTCTGACAAGCAAAGTCAACAGGGAAAGCCAGATTCACTGAACTAACCCAACTAACTTAACACCTGCAGTGATTCACTTAACGATGGTGGCAAGAAAGATCGAAAAAAAAAGGCGAAACTCACTTAACAACTGTATTGCTTAGAAACATAGAGTCAAGGACTACCTGTACATGACACTCACAGCCACACATGCTTGCTGCCATGGGTAAATTCTGGCCAAGGGTTTGCTATTGTTTGCTCTACTCAATGGTTACTTGAATGATGAATGAATTTAACTTTGTAAATCCCTCAATTACCTCCTCTCCTTTCCCCATCCCTCTCCTCTTCCCATTCCTCTCCTCTCTCCTCTCCTCTCCCCATTCCTCTCCTTGCCAGGGTTCCAGGGATTGCTCTAATTAAATCATGAGCCTCGAGCCAAGCTTCAAAAGAATCCAAAAGATTTATTAGGAGCAACATGTCAGCATTGACCCATATGAAACCAACTCTGCCACACATCATTTACAGGCATCTGTGACCCTATTTCCCCACCTCCCCCGGGTGTGTCATAAATCAGATTCTCCAATGAAACACCTTCACGGGCTGGGTGTCATCAATCACATTCTCCAATGAAGGATTTTTTGGGGGCAGAAGATCCGGTAGTCTAGGCTACAGTCTTTGTAAGATAAGTGTGGAATGTACTTCCGGTTTTAACTGCCTTACTGCTCCTCCAGATTTCTCCTCCTCCTACTTATGGCAACTGGAAAACAGGCATAGGAATGCTTTACGATTTGACTCTCCTTTCCCCATTCCTCTCCTCTCCTCAAAATTGGTTCATTTATTTATTAGATTTTTATCCCATTTTTATTACTTTTATATGTAACTCAAGGCAGTGAACATGCCTTATACTCCTTCCTCCTCCTCTTCTCCCCCATAACTACAACCCTGTGAGGTGAGTTGGGTTGAGAGAGTGTGATTGGCGGAATTAGAATCCACAGTCTTTTGGTGATTGACTCAAAAATCAACCAACCGCCTTTCATGCCTAAGTGGGACTAGAACTCATTGTCTCCTGGTCATTGGTCCAAACATACCCAGCTGGCTTTCATGCCTAAGACAGGACTAGAACTCACAGTCTTCCGGTTTCTAGGAAAAGCACCGTAACCACAACACCAAACTGGGTTAACTGGTTGTATAGATTAAAACTCAACTTGTTTCATATATTTTTTTTCTACAAATGTTGCAAGTGTCCTTCAGTAGAGGTCTTTGAAGACCCACCAAGAGAGCCAGCCAGGTCCTGGTGTCATGTTCCAAGAAAGAAAATCCACTATCAGAAGAAGATTGGGGTCTTGCCCTTTTCTGACCCGAACAAAATTGCATTATAAATATATTATCCAAGAGAAATTCTTTCCATCTTCTTTAATGACTTATCTCATAATTAGCTACCTTGATCTTATTCCTTTTTAACAATCAAGGCTAACATTGCCACGCGATGAAAATAAGGAGCAGAACCTCTGATTAATAAGGGCCTCTTTATTTGTGAAATTTGCTAGCTCAGGAAATGAATATGTTGGAACAAAAGGGAATCTAGAATTCATTGTAGTCGGTCGAAGATGTAAAACAAGGCCAAGGGGTCAAAAATTGATCAAGGCCCGAATCTCAGGGACTCCTTATTTTTGCTTTCATCTAAATTCCACATCCAACAACCTCCTTTTCCAAAACTGAAGAAGGTTCTTGGATGAGAAGCGAAATGTTTTCAAGGGAAAAAAAAAAAAGTTTGCCTTTTGAAAATCACTTTTGGAACAACTACGACCTGGATGATTGAGAATCCACACAGACAATCTTCTTCTACCTTAATGTCCAATAAATGTCCTTCTTTGCATCTAGAGAAAGTGCATTGGATTGTTGTTATCCTGATAGTAACATTTAACCAGATGTTAAAATAATACTGTTGAATTGGCATTCCAACTGATTGTTGCAAGGGCTAAGATAAGCTGTCCTAGGTGAAATGCTGAGAATTTGGCAGAGAGCTCCAAATAACTTCTCTGCACTTCTGCTTATCACAGCTTCTTATCAAAGAGATAATTTTTAATGTTGTCTTCCAAAAAGCTCTAAAATCCTTTACCAGCACTTCCTCTTCTGCCTCCTCCTCCTCCTCCTCCTCCTCCTCCTCCTCTTCTTTTCCCTCCCCCCTCTCCTTCTCCCCCCCTCCCTCCTCCTCCTCCTCCTCCTCCGTTTTCTCTCGACCAAGCTGCTATCTCCAAGAAAACAGAAGGAAACTTTCTATAGGCAACCTCTTTTGTGGTGGGAAGCCATTTTTAATTTCTCTGTTTCTTTATTTTATACGAATTTTCTGCCTCAGAAAATTGCAAGGAACAAGGTAGAAACTAGGAAGGTCTGGAGTGGACAAGAGGTGGAATTTGTATTCCCCTTCTTTATCCCACCCCCCCAAAGTTGGATGCTGTTTAAGTTATGGGTAGTCCTCAACCATTCGTTTTAGTGACTGTTCAAAGTTACAACGGCAGTGAAAGAAGCGCCTTAAAACTGGTTGTCATGCTTTCAATCATCACAGCAATATTTGGTCACGTGACCAAAACTTGGGCGCTTGGCAACCAGCATGTATTTACAATGGTTGCAGCATCCCTGGGTCATGTGATCATCATCTGTGACCTTCCCAGCCGGCTTCCGGCATGCAAAGCCAATGGGTGAGGCCAGATTTGTTTTAATGCCCACACGATTCATTTAACTGCTGTGATTTGCTTAACCAACACGGCAAAAAAGGACATAAAACCAGACATGACTCACTTAACAACTGTCTTGCTTAGCAGTTTGTGGTCATAAGTCGAGGACTACCTGTATTTTAGGGTTATGTCAAGAGTTGGAAAAGGGTCCTGTTAATTTCATTCAGAAGAGTCAGTGGAAATTCTAGAGCAGTGTTTCTCAATTTTGACAATTTTAAGAGGTGTGAACTTCAACTCCCAGAATTCCACACCTCTTAAATGAGTATCATGATGGCTGGGGAATTCTGGGAGTCAAAATCCACACCTCTTAAAAGAGTCTCATGCTAGCTAGGGAATTCTAGGAATTGAAATTCTGGGAATAGAAATCCACATCTCTTAAGAGTCCTATGCTAGCTAGGGAATTCTAGGAATTGAATTCTGAGAATTGAAATCCAGACCTCTTAAAAGAGTCTCATGCTGGCTGGGGAGTTCTGGGAATTGAAATTCTGGGAATTGAAATCCAGACCTCTTACAAGAGTTTCATGCTGGCTGGGGAATTCTGGGAGTTGAATTCTAAGAATTGAAATCCGCATCTCTTAAAAGAGTCTCATGCTAGCTAGGGAATTCTGGGCGTTGAAATTCACACTTCTTAAAATTATCAAGGTTAAGAAACGCTGCTCTGGAGGCTACAGAAAGTGGAGTTGTAGACCACACATGGCTGTGGAGGTGCAATCTGTTTGAACGGAACCGTACCTGACTGTCCTAAAAAAAATATATTCTTAACCACCTGTCCACTCGGTTGCTTAATTTCATGAAGGCGAGACAAAGATGAACCTTGTGCTCTTCCCACGATCCACTTCACCCCAGTTTCTTTCCTGAAAGCCATGTTTGAACTGCAGAGTCAATGTCACCTTCCTTGTTAATCCGGCTTGCTTAATTAGCCGCGTTTGTGGCGGAAATCCCACAGGCCTCCGTCATTGAGAGAGAAAAAATCGATGGCTTCCCTGGGCCGGCCCACGTGGGCTGATCACTACTCTAGCCACTAGGGAGGACGGATATCGTGTCTCATTCATCTGGACTGCTTGTATTAACATAATCGGGAAAACGGTGAAACTCCAGGGAAGAATTTGTGTTATTTTAAGACCGTCCCTTTTGACGTCTCTTCCCGGGTCTCACATCTGTTCGGCTGTTCTTCCTTTGCCCTTCAGTGCATCTGCAGACGGTACCGGTGTGATGGATGAAACCGGGGTGGTATAAAGGTGGCTCTGTGCGGGACGCTCTCTTTTTATTGTCTGATTCCAGAGTGCGACTGGAGCTGCAACGCTTGCCACGGCCCCAACCGTACGGATTGCCTGCAGTGCATGGAGGGATATTTTCTCCAGCAGGGAACCTGCGTTGAGCATTGTCTGCCGGCATTTTACAGGGAGTCTGAAACATGTCAAAGTAAGTCTCGATAGCTTGGCCCCGGGGTCTTAAGGGTACCGTTTTGTGCGATCGTCTTGAGAGGGCATAGGTCAGAAATCAAAACAAACAGTTGCCTGGGTTTTTTTTTTAAATCCACTACAGTCATTGATTTACAACAGTTCTTTTAGTGACCGTCTGCAACGGCATTGAAAAAAAGCAATTTTGTTCTGACTCAGCAACCCAAACGTGACAAACCCTCTGATGTGAACTCAAAAGATTCCTCTATTAGGAGCGCCGGCAGCCCTGGCAAAAAGTTTCTCTCTCACCGCAGGCTAACAAGTCCATCTGGTAGGAAAATGAATAGTTGTCTGCCACACCTATTCATCTCCACCCCCTGCCTTTTATCCCCACATCTAGGGTGGGGCTTTGCGAGCAGCGGTGGCTCTTCCATCGCAAGGACCGGTCCATAGATTTCCACTGCTCTCCTCTCCTCTGCCTTCTGGGCATCTGTGTGTCAGGCACTGGGCCCAGCTGTTTCTCCTCTTCCTCATCAGTCACCTCCAGACCTGGGGGAGCTGTTGCCTCTCCATCTGAAGGCTGACGGATGGTCCAGGCTCCATCTCTGTCTCTCTCTCTCTCTGCCAGCTCCATTTCCTCTCCCCCCTCGGAGCTCTCAGGTTGCCTTGAGGGTGACCCTGACTCCCACACCTCCTCCTCCTCCTCTGATTCGGTTGCTGGAGGGGCCAGTGGCCAATTGGCCACAATAGACTTATCATTTTTCATACTTACAACTGTTGCAGCATTCCCGCAGTCAGATTTCAGGCATTTGCCAATCGACTCATATTTATGTTGGTTGCAGTATTCTGGGGTCACGTGATCTGCATGATCATGTGACCTTCTGATTTCCGACCTTCCGACAAGCAATGAGGAAGCCAGATTCACTTAACAACCATGTTGCTTAACTTAGCAGCCTCAGGGATTCACTTAACAACTGTGGCAAGAAAGGTCATACAATGGGGTAAAATTCACTGAACCGCTGTCTCACTTAACAACAGAAATTTTTGGGACCAATTGTGGTGGTAAGTTGAGGGCTACCTGTAATCTTTGGATAGGGAATGTCTCCAAAGGACCAGCTCAACTCTTATGCCTAATGAAGCAGCCTCTCATAGTAAGTACCTGAGGCAAGGGTGTCCAAGCCTTTACTTGATGCTCTCCTAGTCTGTCATTTGGAGGAGGAGCTACAAAAGATGTGGCCCTCAAGAGTAGGGTGTTGCTGTCTAAGCCATCTTGAAGCTCATATGGGAATTCTCTAAGTGATGTATCATGAAATACGTCTCCTTAGGTTGTGTGGTAATGCAGTCAATGAGATGTAGCAGCATGGTTGGGAGAGCAATGGATTGTCCTCCTACCTCAGGCAACAGGCTGATACTCCATCTCAGGTCAAGACTGAACCAAGGGTTGGATGTTCCTCTATTGGAGAACCAAGAGTGCCCTTGATCTCCATCGTGACATCAACCGAAACTGCTGTTTGCTTTCCACTTCTAATTTATATACATAAATCAGAGAAACCAGTCTTATCAACTTTCTCAAATCTACCTCCCTTCAAATGTCTTAGGACAATTCCTAATATTTCCACCCAGTATATTAGATGGAATTCCTTGAAGCTTTATTCCTAAAATACATCTGGGAGACACAGGCTTGGGAAGGATGGCATGGATGATATATAGCGTAAGAAGGCACTTAGGTTCTGTATGGAGCATGTCTCACGGGAACATCTTCAAATGCCAACAGGGAGCATCTCGGAAGCCTGGAATAAGTGATTCCTACAGAAGAGAATGTACGTATGGGTTGAACCCTGGAGTCCTTGGTGCTCTCTGAGTTTGATTCGACAACCAAGCGCAGAGAGCACCAAGACTCTTAGAATTAGTGAGCCCAAAGGAAAATTGTAATGGGACTGAGGCAAAAAATGACATTGGCATTGACTGGGATTTGAATGGGAGATACTGGAAATTTGAAACCTCTTGAAAATGGGAGTGCCAGTTGATTTCATAATGCTGCTAAGACACCATCAGGGTTGTTGTCATCAGGAGTTGAGTTCATTGTCAGCTTTGGAAGCCATGTTTTACTTGAAATTCTAGACCTAGAAAAACTAGAACTATGCTGCCTTTGGTCCGATCTAAGTCTAGTATATAAAATCATACATTGCAATGTCCTACCTGTCAATGAATACTTCAGCTTCAAACATAACAACACAAGAGCAAACAATAGATACAAACTCAAGGTTAATCGCACCAAACTTGATTGCAGGAAATACGACTTCAGCAACAGTGGTCAATGTCTGGAATACTCTACCTGACTCTGTGGTTTCTTCCCCAAAAACTTTAACCTTAGACTGTCTACTATTGACCTCACCCCTTTCCTAAGAGGTCTGTAGGAGATGTGCATAAGCGCACCAACTTGCCTATCGTCCCCGTCCTATTGTTTCTTTTATTTTTCTTATATGTATCCATGTATTCATAACTATGTTTTTACTTATACCTATTATCTTGTAAGCAGTTGACAAACCAAATAAAATAAAAAATCAAATAAATTCAGTGCCTGGGAAATTGGGAGGGGGGATTTCATGGAGAGGTGGAAGATTAGACACATCAACATTCAAGGACATGTTGCCCTGCACCTGGAGGGGCGTGTCTGGAGGGATGTCTCCAGTTGGGACAAAGTTTGATTGGGCCATGTGATGGACTGGTGGGTGCAGGGGTTGGATCTTTGACTTTCTATTGGGAAGGGAAAACCCGAATCTGAGAGTCCCAATATGACAACTCTAATAAAATGGAACTTTGAGAAAACGTTTGTCTCAGAGTTTATTGGCTTGGAGGTTGGTTAGTTGGAATGCTGACATTCACCTTTACCTTTTCTTCATCTAGTATTTGACTGTGTTTGCTGTCCTGCTTCTTAAGGAGTGAGAAAAGCATAGAATGTGTCGCTGTATCCTATGTAAGTCGGGAAATATGCCTTCCTGAGTTTCTTATGGGGCTTTTCAGGATGCGACGATGACCACTGTCTCCAGTGTGATGGGCCGGGGAAATGCGTGCGCTGCCTGGCTCCCTTCTTGCTCCTGGAATCCCAGTGCGTCTTGTCATGTGGAAAGCGGTACTACGGAGACCATGGAGGGCAGATATGCCTAGGTAAAGGAATTAGCACAAGAGTTCCAAACTGGGGGTGCTTGCATGCCCTTGGGGGTATGAGATGATATTCTAGGGTATGAGATAACTTGGGTTTAGAAGTTTCAAAATTATATGTATATAATTATTTTTTAAGGGGCACGAGAATATATCAGAAGCATTCTAGGGGTGCAGGGTATAGAAAAGATTGGGAGCCTCTGAATTAGAATATTTAAACATATTTGATGCCCAGAGCTATCTAGGTCAATTTTTAAAAGTGCAAAAGAAGAATGTCAGGGTTCCGGCGATTGCCCTAATTAAATCATGAGCCTCGAGCCAAACTTCAAAGGAATTCAAAAGATTTATTAGGAGCAACATGTCGGCATTGATCCATATGGAAGCCAACTCTGCCACACGTAATTTACGGTCACCTGTGATTCTGTTCCCCCCCACTCTCCCCTGGGTGTGTTCTAAATCATATTCTCCAATGAAGCACGTTCACGGGCTGGGTGTCATCAATCACATTCTCCAATGAAAGATTTTTGGGGCAGAAGATCCAGTAGCCTAGGCTACAATTTTTGTAAGATAAGCATGGAATGTACTTCTGGTTTTAATTGCCTTCCTGTTCCTTCAGGTCCCCCCCCCCCCCGCTTATGGCAACTCGAAAACAGGCGTAGGAATGCTTTACGAGTTGACAAAGAACACACCAGAGATTTCAACCGTTGGATCAAAATCATTATTCTAGCAATCGCACTTCATTTAAACAAAACCAATTCCTTTTTAAAAAATAATTTTGCGGGAAAAACTTTGGTAGAAACCCACTAACCACCTCCTGTATGGAATGTCTGCATCTGGAAACTTCAGGTCTGGTTTAAAAGTTTAACGCCCCTCCAGAAGCCAAGTAGGTAGGGACCAAACTCACCTTGAAGGACAAAATGTTCCAGAGGACAGGGCCATGGCAGAAAAGGCTCTACTCCTGGACCCCACCAGCTGGAATTTCTTGACTCATGGAGTCCACATGTGCCCCTTGTGCCAGAGTGAGTGGGTGTGAGCCAAACCCATTAGTGTGAGGTAGTTCTTCAGGTAACCAGGACCTATGGTGCAAAGGGCTTTAAAAGAGATCACCAACACTTTGAATGGCACCCAGAAGCAAACTGGGCCTCAGTACAGCTCACACAACAGGACTGTTATGCAGGCCATGCTACGGTGTGTGCCTAGAACTGCCCACGTAGCTGTATTCTGTACCAGCCACCTAGAAATGAGGAGAAATTTTCTGACAGTGAAAACAGTCAACTCATTGGACAGAAGTTGCCTTTGGAAGTAGTAGTGGGAGCTTCATCACTGGAGGCTTTCAGGAGGAGATTGGACTGCCATTTCTCAGAAATGGTGTAGGACAAGCGTCTTCAAACTTCGCATGTTTAAGACTTATGGACTTCAACTCCCAGCTTTGCTGGCTGAGGAATTCTGGGAGTTGAAGTCCACAAGTCTTAAAGGTGCCAAGTTTGGAGACCTTTGGTGTAGGGTCTCCTGCTTGGGCGGGGGCTTGGACTACAAAATCCCTTCCAACTCTGTTAATCTAATCTAATCTAGTCTAATCTAATTTAATCTAATCTAATCTCTTCAAAGGTGAGCCCATATAGAGCCCATTGCACTAGTCCAGACATGAGATGACCACGGCACAAGTGACCGAGCCTTGGTTCACCTCACGTTATTGAAATTTGCAAGTAAAATATGGCGGCTGTTTAAATTAGCCTTCATCAGCAAGCCTGATGTCAAAGGCATGAGGTGTTCAGAGTTAACTCCCCTTGACTACCAATAAAGGAGTTACATAAGAATGGCCTTGTTTTCTCGGTTAAAAATGCCTCTCATAGCATCTTGCTTTTGCTTTCATGCTAGCTTGCCCCGAGGGATGCTTGGAGTGTGACGATTCCACCAGGTGCCGAGTTTGTAATTCCACTACATTTCTTCAGAAAGGCCTTTGTGTGGCTGACTGCGGGCGCGGCATCTACAAAGACCCCCGAAATCGGCAGTGCAAATGTGAGTTTCCCCGCCACCCTTTATAGGATCATCAGCTTCAGCTCTAGTTTCTCATGTTTTAAAACAATAAAAAACAATGATTTTACAAGGTTGGAAACTGGTTCATGCTACACACGGAACTACAGAGCTGAAGAAGCTTATTAGGTTAGATTAGGTTAGATTAGATTAGATTAGATTAGAATTATTTATTGGCCAAGTGTGATTGGACATACAAGGAATTTGTCTGGGTGCAAATGCTCTCAGTGTACATAAAAGAAAAGATACATTCGTCAAGAGTTGAGCATCATCAGGTACAACACTTAATAATAGTCATAGTGGTGGGTGAGAAACGAAACGTCTTCAAAGGAAAAAAACAGAAAGTCCAGTTGGCTCCTTAAAAAAAGCACCTTTGGGACACTCATGACCTGGATGACTGAGAATCTCCACAGACATACTGAACTACAGTTTGTCTCAACCATGGTTTGTTGAATCAACCCTCTCCAAACTTTGTCACTTTAAGACTTGTGGACTTCAACTCCCAGAATTCCCTAGCCAGCATGGCTAGCTGGGGGAATTCTGGGAGTTGAAGTCCACGATCTGGAAAACAGCCAAGTTTGGAGACCCCTGGAATAAATCCTCAAGCTTGAATACATGCAGAACACGAAGAGATGAACCGTGATTTGTAATCCGTGGTGACTGGGTGCACGCACTAACATTTGCTGAAGTGCCCCCAACCACATGATGATTTATTAGATTGGGTATTGTCAGTTCGAAGAAACTTGGCGTTATATTTTCTACGTGTGTCACACTGGGGACAAATTTTAGAGGAAATTTTCTGCCGCCCTGCAAACTACAGCTCTGAGAATTTAAGACCATAAAGCATTTTAAACAGAATATACCTTTAGAGTACAATATCGATCTAATAAAGGACAGTCTTCACTAACATTGGTTTTATTATGCCTCTCTCTATATTTTTTCCTCATTTCTCCCTGAAGCATCCTGGCTATTTTTAAATTGCTAGTAATTTCTTCTTGAGATTCTGGATATCCTCTTTTTCACCTACAGGTAGTCCTCGACTTACAACAGTTCATTTAGTGACCATTCAAAGTTATAACGGCACTGGAAAACATGTCTGTTTTTCATATTTATGACCCTTGCAGCATCTCCATGGCAGTTGTCTCATATTTGTGACGATTGCAGTATCCCAGGATCATGGTCACCCTTGGTGACCTTCTGATAAACAAAGTCAAGGGGAAAGCCAGTTTCCGTTGTAACTACAAACAGTTGCTCAATGAATGGTTGTAAGTCAAGGAGTATTTATAATACAAAATTACAAAAAAGTAAGGGTTAAAAGGTTAAAAAAATAAGGAGAGAAGCAACCAAGAAGAAATTTCCTGACAGAACA
Source organism: Pseudonaja textilis (assembly GCF_049901715.1). Taxonomy (NCBI): domain Eukaryota; kingdom Metazoa; phylum Chordata; class Lepidosauria; order Squamata; family Elapidae; genus Pseudonaja; species Pseudonaja textilis. The sequence continues at coordinate 8,848,829 of NC_141995.1, forward strand.
TTTAATCAGTGGAACAATTTGCACCCAGAAGTTGTGAATTCTCCAACACTGCAGGTTTTAAAGAAGTGATTGGACAGTCATTTGTCTGAAATGATATAGGGTTTCCTGCCTGAGCAGGGGGTTGGACTAGAAGACCTCCAAGGTCCCTTCCAACTCTGTTATTCTATTCTATTCCATTCTATTCATATTCATATTCTATTCTATTCATATTCTATTCTATTCATATTCATATTCTATTTATATTCTATTCTAATATTCTATTCTATTCTATTCATATTCATATTCTGTTCTATTCATATTATATTCTATTCATATTCTATTCATATTCTATTCTATTCTAATATTATATTCTGTTAATATTCTATTCTATTCGTTCCAGGACTCCTGTTAACCATCAGTTTCTTCTGATGGATTTTGCACACTGGTGCACGATGTTCAGTGTCTTTATATGTTACGAAAGGAGTGTTGTGCAAGAACAATTAATAAAGGAGTGAATTTTGATGAATTTTCTTTCTTTTGTTTCAGCTTCTGGGCCTGCTCCTGGGTTCAAGGCCAAGAGCCTCCTCTTGGTAGGAATTGGTGGGCTGAAACTACTAGATGGTTCCTTGCTGGAAGTAGAAAACCTAGAGAGCTATGGAGAAGGCCTCCTCTTTCGCACGGCGGCCCTTCCCACCAACGGCAGGCTGGTAGTCCTGGCTGAAGGGAAAGAAAAAGAACAGGACTATTTCACCTGGGAAGACGCGAAGGAACAGCGCGTTTTCTTCGTCCACGACAAAATGAAATCCAGGTGATTTGATGGTTCTTTACCTCTTCTGTATGAGGAGAATATGAGGGGAATGGGAGAAGATCCCTCCACAGAGTGTAATACCTTCTGTCAGAGTGTGCACAAGTCTATCACGTGTATGCAGGGGTGGGATTCTGCTGGTTCGGGCTGGTTTGGGCAAACTGGTAGCTCTCAGGATCAGCTGTGAGCGAACCGATTCATTTGGCCAAGCTTGAAAGCCCTGAAAAATATACGGCTGCTGCTCTTCTGGATGAATGAAAATGTGTACCTATCTACATAGTAATTGATTACATTTATATCAATATATAATACTGTTTCGGGGCTTCCTCTAGGGATGGCTTGTTTTTCCTGACGCTCAGCTATCAAGAGTCCACATCGGAGCCAGTAATGTTCACCGTTCGAGCTTTTTCAACCCAGGTAAGTTAGAGGATGGGTGGTTATATTTTTGAACAGGCTGGGCGGGGTGAGAGAGGGGAGAACTGTACAGTATATTGGCAATATTTCTCTGCTTGTGTGCGAGAGTCCAGTAACACTGAGATGGAAATATATGGATTTCCTACTTGTTTGATTGATGTCCCATACTGGCATATATTTAAAGCAAAAAAAAAAAAGCATTTAAAAAATCCATAGTTTTGCAGACTTACATGTGTGTCTGTTAGTTGATGATTACCTGTATATGGGCATCAAGTCACATAGAGCTTTACAGTCAAAGCCAGGATGTCAAATCCCTTCTGGAATTAGCTGCAATCTAATGTAGCCATCACTGTGAAGCTCTGGGCACAGGTGTAATTTGTGGTTGGCAATGTCATATGCCAATCTGTATTTTGCACCAATGACACTTTCTGGATCCTCTTCAAGGTCACCCCCTCCAGAACACACTGCAGCGCAACCCTGATTAGGTCATGAGGGATTGAGCTGCTGTTCTCTTTTTTGGAAACTACAGATGACAGGATTGGGGCATCTTACTAAGCCATAAGCCACAGCTTACAAAGGGCAGTTTAAAGTTCACTATACATAGTAAATCAAAACCAAATCAAGTGGGTGTTATTATTTAGTAAGGACAAGAATAACAGAGTTGGAAGGGACCTTAGAGGTCTTCTAGTCCAACCCCCTGCTCAAGCAGGAGACCCTATACCCGAGATGGCGAACCTATGGCACGCGTGCCACAGGTGGCATGCAGAGCCATTTGTGCCAGCACGCGAACCGCAGGCAAACTTACCTCACTGCACATGCGTGCACCTCACAGCTGATTTTTGGCCTTTTTGAGGCCCTTTTCGGCCTCCCAGAGGCTTGAGGAAAGCCTTTTGCAGGCTGAAAAATAGGCCCATTTTGTCATTTCCTGTATTTCTGGAAATACCGGAAGTGATGAAACAGGCCCATTTTTTGGCCTGCAGAAGCTTTCCTCAAGCCTCTGGGAGGCTAAAAAAGGCCTCAAGCGGGCCGAAAATCAGCTGGGAGGCGCAGTGCAGGTAAGGGGGCGGGGGGTGATTGGGGTGGTGTATGCATTGCCTTCTGGGTGCTGGCACACAAGCGCAAGTGCAGAAGCGTGCACACAATTTGGGGCACAGGAGCCCCAAAAGGTTAGCCATCACTGCCCTATACCATTCCAGACAAATGGTTGTCCACACACTATATTTGGGGAAACATCACACCTTCTCTTGCTTTGTTCTGCTGGAGGAGATAACACCCTCACCTTAGTCCCTGAGGCTTCTGGATTGGCAGTGCCCAATGCCTCTGCTTTCTAAATTTGCCATGCCCCACTAAAGGCCAGGCAGGGAGGTTCTTTAGGCCCATCTTAAAAACAAAAAATAACAGACAGTTTTTGTGAGCCAAACCAGTCCATCCCAAAAATGTTTTTTCAAGAAGCAACGGACCTTCCTGTGTTTTCTTTAAAGGCGTTTCGCTTCTCGTCCAAGAAGCTTCTTCAGCTCTGACTGGATGCTGGGGGATGGAAGGATTTATACTCCTTGCAGACAGTTGGTCATTTGCATCCTTTTGGAGAGTCATTGAGGCCATTTGGAGGTTTATCCGTGTTCTCAGGGTCACCTGAGTGGGTGCAAATGGGTGTGGAGCCTTCTTGGAACTGTTGATAGGACTGTTGTGGAGCTGTGCTTTCTGCAGGATGTTTTCTGCTGCTGGTGACGAATCTATGTTGTCCGCATCTCAAACTGAAACACTCATGGTTCCTGTAGTCTGCAATTTTTCTAGAAATCCGTTCATACTCCCGCACCATTCAAAGGGTGTTTACCCTAAAGTTTTTATTATTTTTTTTTTTTTGCGTTCTTTTAGAGAGTTGTTGAGGCCACTTGGAGGTTTGTCTGTGTCCTCAGAGTCCCTTGAATATTAAGTCCTTCCGTTCCCCACCATCCAGTCAGAGCTGAAGAAGCTTCTTAGATGAAGAAGTGAAACGTCTTCAAAGAAAAACCAGAAAGTCAGTTGCCACTTGAAAAAAGCGCCTTCGGGACAACCATAACCTGGGTGATTGAAAATCTCCACAGAGTAGACAAACCAATCCATTTAGACCAGGGGTCTCCAACCTAGGCAACTTTAAGACCTATGGACTTCAACTCCCAGAATTCCTCAGCAAAGCTGACTGAGGAATTCTGGGAATTGAAGTCCACAAGTCTTAAAGTTGCCAAGGTTGGAGACCCCTGATCTAGACAACTTCCCTAGTTTAACCTGGATGAATTCATCTTCTTGGGTTTAGATGCCTCATTGGGGCATTTTTATCTCCCAAATGCTAACTTGACCACCATGTCTCCATAATCTGCCCACACATTGTCTTTAAAACTCTGGAGAGCTTGAAGGAAGATTCATATTTGTACAGTGAGACCTGATAACCCTCAGTGTCTATCTGAAGAAGCTGACTCATTCTTTTTGAAAAACCTGTGGGAAGAAACACTTGTACATTTCACCGAATGAGGTCATTTGCTAGCTCTTAGATTTAAACACATTTAGTTCCTCAAGCCTCATTTAAGTTTTTTTTTTTTAAAAAAAAATCAGGTTTAGCAGAAGCCAGGAAAAAAAAAAAAACCTCTCAAAATTCTCAAACTGGAATGCTGGAACCTCTTAAAACTTTGCTGGTGACAGATCATTTGAAGGGTTCATTCCAGATTATTGTGAATTTTTCTTGGGTCGGGAGGTGAGAAATTGAAAGAGATCACCACCCACTGATGTAAATCTGGCTACCATACTTCGTGGAGAATCGGGTGCGGGTAGACCTTTTAGTCAAACACACTACTCAAGCAGGAGACCCTATATTATTTCAGAAAATCGTTGTCCAATCTCTTTTTAAAAACTTCCAGTGTTCCACCCACAACTTCTGGAGGCAAGTCGTTCCGCTGATTAATTCTTCTCACTGTCAGGAAATTTCTCCATAGGTCTAAGTTGGTTCTCTCCTTGGTTAGTTTCCACCCATTGCTTCTTGTCTTCTCAGTAGACCTGGCTTATAATTTGAAAGAGTTCCACTCTCTGAAAACGCACGCGTGTTTGTAAGAATGTGTGCCAACCACAGGCGCACAAATGGGTGTTCTAGTTTGCGAAGCTGAGGAAGTCGTACCTGCACAGCTGGGATATGATGTATCATTTAGGCGAATGTGCAGAATTGAAAAACATTCCCAAAAACAAATAACTTCTGTACTGTTCTCAAGAAAATTTGCATCATTGTGCCCAAGTAGCAATAGCACTTAGACTTATATACCGCTTTATAGTGCTTTAGAGCCCTCTCTAAGTGGTTTACGGAGTCAGCCTTTTGCCCCCAAAAATCTGACTCCTCATTTTATCCACCTCGGAAGGAGGGAAGGCTGAGTCAATCTTAAGCCTGGTGAGATTTTAAAAGCCAAATTGCAGGCAGCCGGCAGTCAGCAGAATTAGCCTGCAGTACTGCACTCTAACCACTGCGTCACCACAGTCATTGCTAGAGCAACTTAAAAAAAAATTTAAAACTCTGTATTCTAAAGCAGAGAAGATACATTGTACTACAGGCGTTCCTTGATTTACGACCATAATAGATCCCAGAATTTCCATTGTATATCATAATGGTTGTAAGTTGAGTCATCCACATGATCCACCTAAGTTTACAACATTTTTTGCGGTGGTTCTTAAGTTAACGTGACACTCGCTAAGCAAAAGTGGTGGTCATTAAACTAAAGCCACAGTTGTTAAGTGGACGCTGCAAGTTTTTTTTCCATTTTTCACTGGAAACTGGTTTGTAACAAAAAATCACCGTCACTTGATCGCAAATCACAATACATGCCGTCTGTTTGCCAAGTGCCCCAAATGCAATCATCTACACCAGTGGCCCCCAACCATTTTTGTGCCACGGCCCGGTACCAGCATCAAAAATGATCCGCGGCCCGGTACCAGCATCAGCACGCATGACAAGGCAAGGCGAGCCGAGCGACCGGCCAGCCAGCCGTCCCCCGCTTTTCCCCGCCACCTTCAACTCCTCCTTTGTACCTTTGTCGATGGGCTTCGCTTTGGGACGGCTTTGGGACGGTTGCTCGGCTCGCCTTTCCTTGGGTGCTGAAAGAATCCTCGCGCCTTAGTTTCGTTCGAAGCCCCCCCCCCCCTTCGATGAAACTAAGGCACGAGGATTCCTTCAGGACCCAAACGCCGCTTTCCAACCGGAAAAGCTCACCCGGAAGCACTTTCTCGTCAAAACAAGATGGCGGCACCCAGCAAACCGGCGGCCCGGTAGGAAATGTTACATGGACTGGTACCAGTCCGCGGCCCGGTGGTTGGGGACCCCTGATCTACACCATGAAGGAGGAGGGTGCCAGTGGAACTTTAAATACAGCTTAAATATTTTTGGGGGGTGGGTGGGTTGGGTCTGTTGTAACTGTGAACAGTCACTAAGTGACCAGTTGTAAGTTGAGGACAACTTGTACCAGCAACTCAGGAGTTGATTTTTTTGTTGTTGTGGTTGTCATTCTATTTCAGCCTCCTTATGTCCTCAAGAATGAAGTCCTCTCCATTAGCCAAGGAGATGCTGGAACCATTACCAAGCACTTGCTTGATGTGCAGGATAGAGATAATCCTCAAGACGTGATGGTGACCATTTTAGATCCTCCAAAACATGGACAATTGGTCAAGCTTTCAGAAAATGGCCCTTTGACCCTGCATGTGTTCAGCCTTGGTGAACTTTCAGGAGGATTCGTGCGTTATATTCATGATGGGTCTAACAGGATGGAAGACACGGCGGTTCTGCAAGTCAGCGATGGGTACCACTTTCAGAACATACTCTTCCGCATCAAGATTGATCTAAAGGTAAGACCTCTGAGGTTGTGCCGGGAATGCTTAATTGGTGCCCAACAACATTGAGAGGATAATGGCCATAATCCTTGACTGTTGGTCATGTTGGAGCTAATAGAACCAGTTTGGCTTAGCGGTTGAGGCACCAAACCAGAAAACTAGAGTTCTAGACTTGAAAACCATTTAGGTGACTTTGGGCCAATCACCCGAAGACCCTGAGTTCTAGTTCCGCTTTAGGCATGAAAGCCGGCTGAACGACCTTGGGCCAATAACCAGGAGACAGAGAGTTCTAGTCCTGCCTTAGATATGAAAGCCAACTGAGTGACTTTGAGCTGGTTGCTCTCTCTCAGCCCAACTCACCTCACAGAGTCTTTGTTGTGGGGAAAGTAGGAGAACGAAGGAGGAGTATTGGATGCATTGACTACCTTGAGTTGTGTATAAAAATAATAAGGGTGGGAAGTAAATAAGTTGATTGTGGTTGCTCATACAGTATGTCAATGGGCAGAAACATTACTGCCATGTTATCCTTGTATAATAAGGGCTACGTAGGCTGATGTTTCTTCTTGTGTTTCAAGGTACTGGTTATAAATCTAAAATATTACATGGTTTGGGACCAGTTTGGTCTAGTGGTTAAGCCCCAGACTAGAACCGTGAATTCTAGTCCCACCTGAGCCATGAAAGCCAGCTGAGTGACTTTGGGCCAATCACCAGGACACAGTGAATTCTAGTCCCACCTGAGCCATGAAAGCCAGCTGAGTGACTTTGAGTCAATCGCCAGGTGACTGAGAGTTCTAGTCCCACCTTAGCCATGAAAGCCAGCTGGGTAACTTTGGGCCAGTCGCTAGGAGGCTGTGAGTTCTAGTCCCGCCTTAGCCATGAAAGCCAGCTTGAGTGACTTTCTCTCAGCCCAGCTTACCTCACAGAGTTGTTGCTCTGGGGAAAATAGGTCAAAGGAGCATTGGATAGGTTTGCCACCTTGAGTTATTTGTAAAAATAATAACGGTGGGTTACATATAAATAAATAAACACAGTGAAAACAGTTGTACGTTCCAATCCAACGTTGCAGACCTAATACACCCAGTGTTATACTTATTTACTTAGAAGTCATTTAAAGGACTCACTTCAAAGGAAATATTCATGCGGCGTTAAACTATTATCTCTTTCCAGAAATTGCTGGGTACAGTCACTCTGTCCCCAGGGGTATCTCCCTCAAAGTGTTTTTCATCTTTTCGCCAGCTTGTAATTTGTAGGGAGTTGGAGGTGAGAAAACCATGTCAATTGAAAGCGACAAAAATGTCCATGCGCTCAGAGGGTTATTGTCTAAGGAAGACCCATTCTGGCTTCCTCATTTTAATTTTAAAAAGGTTACATTAACCTAATTAGCAAAAGAAAAGTATAAATACATATAATAGTATTAAGGGCAGAATACAGGTAGTCCTCGACTTACAACAGTTCATTTAGTGACCATTCGAAGTTACAAAGGCACTTTGGACCGTTTTTCACACTTAACGACCATTGCAGCATCCCCATGTGATCCAAATTTGGATGCTTGGCAACAGTTTCATATTTATGACGGTTGTATTGTCCCAAGATCTTGTGAACCCCTTTTGTGACTGACTGTATTACAAGCGAAGTCAATGTGTGGGGAAGCCAGATTCACTTAACAACCGGGTTACTAACTTTATCACTGATGTGATTCACTTAACAATTACGGCAAGTGAGGTCATAAAATGGAGCAAAATTCACTTAGCCAATTTCTGACTTAGCAACATCAATTTCGGGCTCAATTGTGGTTGTAAGTTAAGGACTCCCTGTGTAACAAGAATGAGTTACCCTTTTCCTAAAAAAATGAGGTGGAGGAGGAGAGAAAAAATGGAGACCTGGAAAATAATAATGTAAACAGAAAAAAAAAATGTTTCTGTGCTTCCTGGAAATAATAGTGTGTATTACAGGGGACGCAGTGGCTCATTGGCTAAGACTCTGAGCTCGTCGATTGGAAAGGTCCGCAGGTCGGCAGTTCGAATCCCTAGCGCTGTGTAACGGAGTGAGCTCCCGTTACTGCTCCCAGCTTCTGCCAACCTGGCAGTTCGAAAGCATGTAAAAAAATGCAAGTAGAAAAATAGGGACCACTTTGGTGGGAAGGGAACAGCGTTCCATGCGCCTTTGGCGTTCAGTCATGCCGGTCACATGACCACAGAGATGCCTTCGGACAGCGCTGGCTCTTCGGCTTTGTAACGGAGATGAGCACTGCCCCCTAGAGCCTGAAACGACTAGCACGTATGTGCGAGGGGAACCTTTACCTTTATTACATACATGTGAATGGGGAGATGAGCGAAGCGCATACTTTTTAGCTACCACGGTTGAGTGATGAATCAACAGTGATAAAATTAACCCAAAGGGGTATAAAGAATTTAAGGCTTTGATTAAGATGTCCATTAAGAGGAGCAGATGCATCCCAGAATTTTATGACAGAGATATTTTGTCCTGCAAAAATTTAGCTATGCGTTTGTAGAGGTGTGAGTCAGTCATAGGACGGTTTGGAAAAAGTGCACAGAAGCACCCTGGAACTAAAGAGAAACTTCATAATTGTGAGGACAATCAACCAGTGGAACCGCTTGTGTTCAGAAGTTGTGGGTGCTTTGTCACTGTAGGTTTTTAAGAAGAGACTGGACAGCCACTTGTCTAAAATGGTATAGGTTTTGCTGCTTGAGCAGGTGGTTGATCTAGAAAACCTTCGAGTTCCATTCTGATTGATTGGGCGAACTCTTGGCTTGGATGCCACGATTAGAAAACACTAACTTGGATTTGGGATTTTATGCACAAACTTCCATAGATCCACATGGCCTCAAATTTCCCATCTTCCCTGCTTTGTTTTCTTGCAATGGGGCTTGTGGGAGGATTACTGTTGAATTTATTTATCCTGGATTCACGCGTCTGCTAAGATGGCTGGATTTGTACAACACGCTTAAGGTACCGTGAATTTGCTAGAGCGGGTGTCTCCAAACTTGACACATTTAGGACTTTTGGACTTCAACTGCGTGAATTCTGGGAATTGAAGTCCGCAGGTCTTAAAGCCTCCAAGTTTAGAGACTGCTAAACCATGGGTGCTGTTATTCACAAATGATAGCCATGATTCTTAATCATATGCATAATATCGTAGGATAGTCAACACTGGAAAGACCTTCACATCACCTTGTGGAGAATTAGTATTTATCTTTCATTGATAGTGTTAATACTTATGCATTAATTTGTCCTATTTCGATTCTGCATTCCTTTAATCCTCCAGCCCTTCTCTCCTTTGGTTTTTGAGTTGGATTTTAATAGCAATTAGGTAGGAGCCCTGGCAGATGTTCTGAGTTTTGTTTTTATAAGTTTTTAAAATATGATAAAACCTCTCCATTTGCCTTCTTATGTTTTTAGCTCCTTTCGAACTACCTATTTGAAGATATTGAAAGTAATGAGGTGTTTCGGGGCACTCCTAGCAGGGAGTCTCCAAAGATTTAATCTTGGTTTGATTAAGTGTTAAATCTTGCAGTCTATAGGAATCATTACCCCTGCCAATCAATCTTCTACCATGTTACCTTTCATGAAAATAATGTTTTGAGCAAGAGACGTTGAAACTTGGGCTTATTTTTCTTTTGCATTTATCCCACAGTTTTGATAAGCTGTTTATAATTATGCGATCTCTTATACTGAGCACTTCTATTTGTATCATAGCATTTCTACAGTTCTTTTGAAACGGAATGACAGCGTTGGAAGGGACCTGAGAGGTCTTCTAGTCCAACCTTCTGCTCAAGCAGGAAACCCTATACCTGTGATGGCATGTGTGTCACAGGTGGCACGCGGAGCCATTTGTGCGGGCACGCAAACCCCAGCCAAACTTACCTGCACTGTGCACGTGTGTGACTCCCAGAGGCTTGGAGGAAGCCTCTGGAGCCTTGGGAGGCTGAAAATGGGCCCGTTTTGGCACTTCCGGTATTTCCGGAAGGCCCGTTTTTTGGCCTCCCAAGGCTGTAGAGGCTTCCCTCGAGCCTCTGGGAGGGCGAAAACAGCCTCAAACAGGCTGGAAATCAGCGGGGAGGTGCGTGCATGCGCAATGCAGGTAAGGGGGTGGGGCAGGAGGGTGGCATGCACATGCCCAGGGGGTTGGGGTGCATTGCATTGTGGGTGTGTCAGCACGCGCATGCTTTTGGCACAGCACAGCAAAAAGGTTCGCCCTCACTGCCTTTTCAGACGAATGGTTGTCCAATTTCTTCTTAGAAACACCCACAACTTCTGCAGACAACTTGTTCCACTGATTAATTGTTCTCGGTTGTTCGATCTCCTCTTGCAACTTATTGACAAAGTCAGTGTGGAATTCAGATTCGTTAAACAGTCATGTTACTAATTATGCAATAAGAGTGATTCACTTAGCAAATGTGGCAAAACTCACGTAAAAACTGTCTAACTTAGCCACAGAAAATGTTGGACTCAATTGTGGTTATAAATCGAGGATGGTCTGTGGTTTCCTATATATTCAATAAAATAATAGGCTTATAAGATTCTGAATAGATTGGATTATTTTCCTTGTAAAGTCAAATTTTGAAAGCATTGGGCCACTAAGAAGGAACTATTTGCCATCATCGTATATTATTCATTATCTGAATTAATAGTCCCCATGGAAATTTCTTTGAAAATCTTACAGTGTTATGCCAAATATTGGTTCTGGGAATTTATGCAATTTTGTTTCCTTCATTTCATCTTCAGTAATTCCTTTTGGTGATCTGTAAATTTCATAATCTAGTGTTGTATCCAAATACTCTATAATCTTTTACAAACTTGGCATCTGTTCTCCATACAGTTGAGAATAGTATTTAACAAACTGATTTATCATCTCTTCTGAAGCTGAAATATAATTCTTTCTGTTCCAATCTGAAGTGATAGTTCTAATTTTGGGGGGCATTTTAATGTGTTTATTGTGAACTACTCAGAAAACTTTGAATATGGGGTGGTTTAATTTTTAAAAAAATAAATACATAGTTGATAGGCCAACAATTTGTGTGACTCATTATTTTTTCTCAAAATACTTATGCTTAAGAAAATTCATCTTCTTCTAAGATTCATTTACTTCCAAATGAACTACTTGATAATGAATTGACTTAATTTTTGTTTCTTTATCCAACATTAGATTCTGTTTGAGTTTTGATTCCAGCTGCTTCAGTTCTGTTCTTCTGAATGTTATTTGAAAGATAGATCACTACTTATGGTACAATGAACTCATCTTATTTTCCTTTCAGGAAGAGATTTTTTTTAAAAACCCGATTTCTGTACTGTTTTAAGAAAATATCATAGGGGGTTGACCGAAAAGGAACAAATTATTTTTTCAATTGTTTCTACGAATTGCAGAATGAGATTTTTGATCTTTGGCAAACATAAATGGGGTTTCCCCCCCCCCCAAAAAAAAAAAAATCTGGATAATTCTACTTTGTAAATAGATATATAGATAAATAAAAACTTTCTTTTTGTTGCTTTCTGTTCAATACCAAATAAATAATCTCATAATGCTTTCTTGGATTTCCATACTGCAAATAAAGGAACAACAGAAGATGAATTAGTTTGGTAGATGCACTTTAACTCAAATTGGCACTTCTATTTTGATATCTCCTTGTACTAATAATAAAGTGTTCAAACTTGTCTTTTTCTGAGCCATTCCTGAGTGCACTTTTAGATTGGATTATAAATCTGTGTTAAATGAACGCTGTGGTTTCTTTAAGTGTAAAGCCCCCTGTGCACCGTGCAACTCTGCACATGTGTGTGCCAGTGGTGGGATTCAAATTTTTTTACTACCAGTTCTGTGGGCATGGCTTGGTGGGTGTGGCAGGGGAACGATACTGTAAAATCTCCAGTCAGAGGTGGGATTTGCCGGTCTTCCGAATTACTCAAAATTTCCCCTACCAGTTCTCCAGAACTGGTCAGAACCTGCTGAATACCACCTCTGCTGTGAGCGTCTCCCACGCATCCCCACACCCTGCGCATGCATGCCAGATACCCAACAATCAGCTGTCGGGCGCATGCATGTGCACTGGGGCTCTTCCAGGTGACCTCTTGCGTGCCAGCAGAAATGGCTCTGCGTGCTACTTCCAGCATGTGTACCATCACGGTTATAGGTCATCTAGTCCAACCCCCTGCCCAAGGTGGAGACCCTTCACCATTTCTGATCGATGGCAGTCCAATCTCTTCTTGAAAGCCTCCGGTGATGAACTTCTGAAGGCAACTTCTTCTCCATGGGTTGATTGTTCTCACCGTAAGAAAATTCCTCCTTATTTCCAGATTGAATTTCTACTTGATCCGTTTCCATCCATGATTCCTTGTCTGGCCTTCAGGTGCTTTGGAAAATAGCTTGTCCCCTTCCTCTCTGTGGCAGCCCCTCAAATATTGGAAGGCTGCTATCATGTCTCCCCTGGTCCTTCTCTTCACTAGACTAGCCAGGCCCAGTTACTGTAACCGTTCTTCACATGTTTTAGTCTGCAGTCCCCTATTCATCCTGGTTGCTCTTATCTGCACTCTTTCTAGAGTCTCAACATCTTTTTATAGTGTGATGACCAAAACCAGATGCAGTATTCTAAGTGTGGCCTTACTAAGACTTTATAGAGTGGTATTAGTACCTCACTTGATCTTGATTGTATCCTTCTGTTAATGCAATTTAGGTTTACATTGGCTTTTTTGGCTGCTGCCGCACACTGTTGGCTCATATTTAATTGATTGTACACTAAGACTCCAAGGTCTCTTTCACAATTACTGCTACTAAGCCTGGTTTCATCCAGTTTACATGTGTACTTTCAGTTTTTCTTCTCACCTCCTTTAGGGTTTGTTTGATCAAAAATCAGATCCAAATTGTGCTGATGAAAACCTTACCGAGCTGTCGAGTTGTGGCTTGGTTACACAGAGAGCTCCAGATATGTAGCTGAGTTTCACATCTGGATGGCCAATCCTTGTTTTAAATGCCTGTGTAACTGACTGTGAACTAGAATCCATTCTGCACATCCAGTCAAGTGGTTTTTGAGGATTCCTTGTTGTTCTCTGACCTTGGTTGTTTTTTTTGCAGACATTTCATTACCGAACTAGGTAACGTGATGAGTATTAGTAGGGAGTGGGGTTTTCTCTCAGTTTATATTCTGGTGGCTTGCCCTGTCAGTGTTGGTGGGAGTGGTCTTGGAGTTTCTTTGGTGGGGCTGTATTGTTGTCTTGCTTGGCAGTTCCTTGATTGGGATACTGTTTACTTCTTGATTGTTGGTCTGATGTTAATCTTGGTGTTAATCTATGCTCATCTGGGTGTTGATTGATGGTGGGAAGATATTTGGTCTTTTCCTTTTTGGCTTGTTGATTGTGTCTTTTTCACAGTACGTGGATGTTGATAGTGTCTTTGTGTCTTTTGATAGCCAATTTGTCAGAGTGCCGGGCTTCCGGGAATTCTCTAGTGTTTTTAGATAGGATTGTCATAAAAACAAAGTAGATTTTAGACCTATCTGACCGGTAATATTCTGAACAACCCTTAGGTGGCAGAAAAGCATTACCATTTTTAAAAATCTCTCTGTGGCCATCTAGTGGTCACTTGGTTCTTTTACAGTTCAGTTATGGTAACTTTAACTGAGCTGCATGAATACTACTATTCTCAGCTGAAAACTTGATGCTGTGATAGCGATATTACTCTTTAAATTGACAGGTAACCACCTGCAGCTTTTACTTTTAGTTGGAGTTAGGCAACGACCAGCTTGGAATTTTTCTGAGCACACTCTTGTGTGAAGTAAATGTATCCTTGCTTGAAAAGTGGGACATCCATTAACTCATACTTGTATTGCTCTGCTTAAACCTGTTGTAGATAGAACAGCATTGATAATATTTTGTTCTGTAAACCACCAGGGCCTCTGGGGCTTGGAATGTAATGGGGAACATGGTAGAATAGAATAGAATAGAATAGAATAGAATAGAATAGAATAGAGTACAATACAATACAATACAATACAATACAATACAATACAATACAATACAATACAATACAATAGGCAGTATGCTGACATTTGTAAATCGCTCAGAGAATGCTGTAAACGCTATGGGGCAGAGATGGTATCCAGCAGGTTTTAACTGGTTCTGGAGAACCGGTAGCGGAAATTTTGAGTAGTTCAGAGAACCAGCAAACCCACCTCTGACTGGCCCCATCAATCCCATCTATTCTCTGCCTCCAGAGTCCCAGCTGATCGGCTGGGTGTTCTTTTGTTGCCCTGCACAGGAGAACGGAGCTGGAAAGCAGGTTAGTGGGGTGTGGGGGGAATGGGGATTTTGCAGTATCCTTCTCCCGCCATGCCCACCAAGCCACGCCCACAGAACCGGTAGTAAAAAAAAATTGAATCCCACCACTGCTATGGGGTGATACATAATTTTAAGTGCTGTCGTTATTCACTGCTGTCTTGTGTAGCAATGGAAATTTTGGGGCTCAATTTGTGGTCATCAATTGAGGACTACCTATATTTCCAACTGTCCCCGAATAAATATTATTTAAACCACAAATCTGCGTTTGGTTTCCTTGCAGCATCTTCTCTTTTATCATGCTCCGATCTGTGTGTGGTGTTACTGAGTTGTTTCTGAAAAGCAGACTCATCCCTTATGGCCAGATTGCTGCACAACTGATTTAAACAGCCTATTCCTTTTTATTTCATCGTTTTTTAATTGCTGTTGATCTCACATGTTAATTGCAGAACAGGTTTTTTGTTTTTTGAGCCATAGAAAAGTGTGATGCTTCTGAGGGATTGTTTAGCTCCTAAGGACTGAGGAAGGAGCTCTGCCAAACCTTGAAATGGAACCTTCTTAACTATTTTGTTTCCAAACATGCCGAAAATATATTGGAAAAGGAATAATGGGATCTATATTTAATTACAGACAGGTACTGAAAAAACTGGGACTGTGATACTTTCAAACAATGAGCTGTAGATAAGTCTACAAGAAAAATATTGTGAAATCTAAGGCATTCTCCTTTTAAAACCCTGCATATACTTAGGAATATGTAAAAGAGCAGGAAGAGCTAGGAGGTAGGTTAAACGAGATTAATGTCCAGAATTAAGTTGCAATTCAGAAGGATTTATTGCTCAACCCTATACATAAGAATCTAGTCAACTAACATTCAAATCTGAATTGGCCCCAGATAAGGATCAAAGGAATTTAAAGGGGAGCTGGACTTGGATCATTTGTGGCAATGTAAGGACTCTAAGCTGATGACACATTTAACCCCACCATCACCCTGGATCTGCCTGCTCTTCTCCTACAAAAGTTTCCTGGTTTGTTCAAAACATCTCAAATCTCTCTGATTTCACCCTTAATACAACAAGGTAACTGTGTGAACTGATTGTACAACATTGCTTTTAAGCACAATGGATTTTTGAATAGATTCCCTATTTTCTACTGAGTAAAAGAATCTACTTTAATGAGCTCATTGACCTACCATTCCGGGCCTTAAAGAGCATCCAGAAATGTTCCCAACGAGCTCGTTAGGATTCTCTAGCAATTAGAAGCACAGCAAAATTAATTATAATAATAATGATCAAGGACAGGGGTCTAATGGATTTAATCTGCATCCATGTTTTGCAGATTTGCACTGAGTTGCAACTTAAAATAGCCTCTTTGCTCTGATTACCTTTCACAATGAGCTGTTGGAAAATCTCATGCACCACTAAACTGGGTCCACAGTTAAGCCAGAGTTTGGAATGGAAAGTCTGGAATGTGGACATTTTCAAAGTATATGGAGATTTTCAGTCATCCAGGTCATGGTTGTCCCAAGGGTGCTTTTTCAAAAGGCAACTGGACTTTGTTTTTTTTTTTCCTTCTGGAGAATTGAAAAAGTTTCTGGAAGAGAAGTGAAACATCTTCAAAAGAAAGGAAGGAAGGAAGGGAGGGAGGAAGGAAGGAAGGAAGGAAGGAAGGAAGGAAGAAAAGAAAGAGAAAGAAAGAAAGAAAGAAAGAAAGAAAGAAAGAAAGAAAGAAAGAAAGAAAGAAAGAAGGAAAGAAGGAAAGAAAGAAAAATTGCATTTTGAAAAAGCACCTTTGGGATATTTTCAAAGGTTTCTGGACTCTAAAAGACCCAAAGTGACATTTTTATTACTTGAACTGGATCTTCAGTAGATCAAGAGCTGATCAGCAGTAGAAGGTATCTCCTTATGGTCTCCTTCATCCATTTGACTTAGATCTTTGAAGACTAATGGTGCTTTGGGAATAGGATCTATCTATGACAATTCACTGCGGGACAACTCTCCACAGCCAACTTGTCCCAACCAATTCACTGCGGGACAACTCTCCGCAGCCAACTTGGTGGAGGACACCTCGCTGCGATACAAGAGTTACACTAAGATCAAAGAAATAGTGGAAAGAAAGGATGCAGAAAAGAGGGACAGAATGAAATATAAATTGCAAAAAATTAAAATAATGTTTTTTTTAAAAAAATAATTAAATAGAATTGTTAAATTGTCCCACAGTGAGTTGGCCGTGGAGAGTTGGCCGCAGCATGTTGGCTTGTGGCAAGTTGCCCCGTTCCACTGGGAATGCATTGTAGAAAGAAAAATCAGGTCTAGTTCTAAGCCGGGAGAAAGACAGTGGAAATAAAATGGAGGCTGATTGGAAAGAGGGTTTATTGACGAGCAGAAGCAACAACAGCATGCAGTTCTGGGACAGCTGATAAATTAGCTCAATGAGTGTGAGTTTACAGCAGGGGTGTCCAACTCAAGGCCTGTGGCCAGATCTGGCCCGCGGGGTGTCCTGGAAACAGCGGACCAGCCCGTGGTGCCTCTGCCAGTGAAAACGGAGCTCCATTTTCACTGGCAGAACTCTCAGGGCCACCACAGGTGCCCCCGATATGAGTGACATCGAGCTGGCCACGTCCCCCTGGCCATGCCCCCCCCCGAAAGGTCGAACACAACCCTGGTGGGCCTTCAATGAAATTTGAGTTTGACACCCCTCGTTTACAAGTATTTTGTAATTTTTGAGGTGTGCTTTATGTGTTTTAATTATTTGATTGGTGATGGCGTTAATCCTATTATGTCCCAAAGGCCATGTCGTCTTCTTCTTGATCCCATCAGCTGGCGCTGAAGATGTTTTGTTTATGAATAGATTGGCCCGGATTTCTTAATGGGCACAAAATATCCATCTCTAAAGACTATAGGTATCAGCTGGAGGTTGTTGGTGCTGTTTTCTGCCTCTGTTAAGATTTTTCTCCATTTCTCCTTTGGGGAAATATAACATTCTGCCTCTTTTAATATTCTCAAAAGTATTTCATTCTCTGGGGTGGGCGGTGGGGACTTCCCGCAGAACGTAATGTAAAATAAAATTATAGTGCTTTTGAACTCTATGCTGCCTTTTGATTTCTTGCACCTGACAAGTTCATAGAATCCAGTGCCACCGTTAGAGCATTCAATTGGTCTCTGGGCAACGGTATAAAATGCTATGCCTATACTTGGAAATTCAGCCGGTTCCTTGTTTTAAGATGTCACCTTAAGTTCTGTTCTAGGAATACTCAAAGGACTCAGGCTATTCTTATCTTCCAACCGTGCCTCCCATCCATCGCTTCATTTAATGACTTCATGCATGTTTGATCTTCTTTGCAGAGCAGTGGCATTCCCCGCCTGGTTATCAGCTCTACCGTCTGGGTCCCAGAAGGAGGCATGTTGCAAATCACTCCCCAAAATCTGCAAGCCGAGATGTTCGGGGCCAGTGATTCTGCGATCGTCTATACAATTAGGGACAAGCCACAGTATGGTAAGTTGGGAGGTATGAAACCTCTTGAGTTGCTAAGTGAATCCGGCTTTTCCTTTGACTTTGCTCGTCAGAAGATCTCAGAAGGTGATCGTATGACCAGAGCCTGTTTGGGTTGGTTCTAGTGTACCAGTAGCGGAAATTTTGAGTAGTTCGGAGAATTGACAAATACCACATCTGGTTGGCCCTGCCCAACTGCATCCACCCTTACTTCTATATTCCCTGTCAGCATTCCAGAAAACCTCCAGCAAATAACTCCGAGACAGACATCCTCTCCAAGGTTCTTTTTATTAAACTGGCACATCTGGGAAATCCCGAATTTGAAAGTTCCAGGTTTCCTTGCAATAAGTAAAAAATTACAAATCCACCCCCTGCACCCATCATCGCATCACATGCCCCAATCACCTTCCGTCCCAACTTAAGACGTCCTCTCCACGAGGTGCAGAAATAACATGACCTTGACTTAGAAGAAGGATGCTATTGTGTCTAACCATATACACTCCCAAGAACTTCCCCCCTCCCATTTCCCCAGGCTCAGGAATGTGGCAGTGTGGATGCGTCTGGTGCTAATATGGCTTCCAAAGCTGACATTCCCCTTTTTATTAGCTCAGCTGATTTGCGTGGCAGTGCGTATTGCCACGCCTCAGCTGAGCTAAAAACACAGCACAGCTCACCAGCGTTGATACAGAGGGCGGTCTCTTATCCCTGCGTGTGCGCGCATAAAACACATGTTAGGGACACACGTGTGTTAGGTGCACGTGCACAGCTCGCCAGAGTTGATATAGAAGGCGGTCTTTGAGCCCTGCACATGCGCACGTGAAGCGCGCTTTCTGAACCAGTAGGAAAAAAATTGGAAACTCACCACTGCACATCACCCCAGGACATTGCAACTGTCCCATGCTTGTTCTAAAAAAACAAAAAAAAAACCCAAAACCCACAAGGTGGAAGAGAATTTTGCTCCCATATTAAATTCTTTGAAGAATTAATGATATATATATATCCTTAATAGGTTAAAAAATATATGAAGAGATAGATAATTAAAGTAATGAGTTACATTGAACCATCTCTCTAAAATTGTATGTCACTCAATCCTTTGCATAAGAGAAAGATGCTATATGCCGGGGTGTCAAACTCAATTTCATTGAGGACCGCATCAGGGTTGTGTTTGACCTCGGGGGGGGGGGCGTGGCCAGGCTCAACATCACTCATGTCGGGGGCACCTGTGGTGGCCAAGGGCTAAGGCAGGACTTCCCTCAGGCCCTCCCTCACTCTCATTATAATCTTCCTTCCTTCCTTCCTTCCTTCCTTCCTTCCTTCCTTCCTTCCTTCCTTCCTTCCTTCCTTCCTTCCTTCCTTCCTTCCTTCCTTCCTTCCTTCCTTCCTTCCTTCCTTTTTCTTCTTTTTCCTTTCCTCTTCATTCTCCTTACTTTTTCCTTCCCCATTTTCCTTACTTTTCCTTCCTTTCTCTCTTCCCATCTTCCCTTCTTTCTTTCATTGTCTCCTTTCCTGTCCTTTCTTGCCTGCTCAAATGCAAAAGGAAAAACATTTCTCCTTTTGTTTTGCTTTCAGTTTGTTTTGCTAGCTCTCTGCCAGCAAAAAGGGATCTCTGGAGGGCTGCATGTGGCCCTCCTGAGCTCCGTTTTCACTGGCAGTAGCACTGCGGGCCGGCCCTTTGCTGTTTATAGGGCAGCCACGCGGGCCAGTTCTAAGCACCCCACGGATTTGGCCTGTGGGCCTTGAGTTTGACACCCCTGCTATACGCCATAACTTTTCCGTCTCACTGTAGAAGCTGTCAGCTTCATTTACAAAGCTCCCACTCCCAATTTCTAAAATCTCACAAGGTTGTTCAAACTCAATTCTGGTGGCATCATCTTGAGACCTTGCATAAATGTCAACATCTCACGAGACCAATTGCAGTGTTTCATTTCTGGAAAAGAATAACGGAATTTGGAGTTCATGGGTCCAGAAAGAAGTTATGGACACTGTTTGCCTAAGGCCATCTTGCAAAGTTTTTCATGGCCAGTTCAAGGTTTGCCTTTTGATGCTGAGACTGAGCAGAAAAATCCTCCCATTGCTCTTCCTGCTAATTTTTTAACTGAGCTTGAGGAAGGAACTTACATGCATTTATATAATTCAGTTACAAGGTTGCTCAGCTCCTTAATGACTCTGGACAATTTATAGTTAAAAGAAAGAATAGACGGGCTGATGGACAACCAGTAGAAGACCACATATTACCAGTAAAAGAAAACCAAGACAATGGGAACTCTGTGACCATTCTGTCCCGAGCAGTGGGAGAACCACCAAGTTTTTCAAGATTTTTCTGAATGTCCTTAGGGTTGAAATTACATGAATCTCTGGGGGAAGGTTTCAGAGAGTCAGAGAAATCGTCCAATTCAATTTTTTAAAAAAATTTGGTAAAGAATTTTGAAAGCGTTTCAGAGCCCAGCCTAATGACAGCTTCAAGCTGGATTTGAGAATAGGTCGCCTATTCTGTGAATTTCTGAGAGTCCATACCCTGCTTCCCCGAAAATACAACCTACCCTGAAAGTAAGACCTAGTTTGATTTTTACACATGTGCCCAATATAAGCCCTACCCCTGAATAAGCCCTTATTAAGACCCCAACCACTCCAGGGTGCACGGATAAACATTAAGTTAGGGTGGGGATGCGGGTGGTGGAGTTGCCCTACTGCTTAACTTTGGACAGTTATAGCCAGGCCTCGCACACCCCAACACCTGCCTCATCGGCCCATTTGGCAAAGCTTTCCTGAAGGCCTCTGTAGCTGATAATAAAGCTCCAGATTGACCCGGAACTCTGTTATTGGCGGCAGAGGCCTTCAGGAAAGCTTGCCAGCCACAGAAGAAGTTCCTGAAGGCCTCTGACAGCGAAAAGGTTTGAGGTTAGTCAGTGGATGACCTCCCCAGAAAATAAGACCTGGTGCCTTTTTTGGTGGCAAAATACATATATACTGTATATAAGACAGGGTCTTATTTTCGGGGAAACACGGTAACAGTTTATAGAAAGGTAATCTAAAAAGACTATATTGCCTATAATTATAATGCTAGAAAGTTCCTACCTATATACAAACCTATGTGTACCCTTGTATCGCTGTGTGCCTTGGAAAGGAACATTTCTTCGGCACGTTTTACATTGAAGTCGCAAAGAACTCTTCCAGATTAAAAAACAAACAAACTAATGCTACGTGACCAGACTTTGCAGTTCTCAGGAAATAGCCAAGAAAAACAAGCATTAGATGTAATGGTATTCCATACAGGCTAAGCACTTCAGTGTTTGATGTATATTGGTTTGTAGCTGATAAAATACTTTTTGAATGCGGAGTGTGCCGAGGGCGGTGCTTTAAAAAATGGTGCTGTTGAAAACATTTTTTGTATTGTCAATAGGGGGTGATGACAGCGGTTGCTCTTGCTTATTAATTTGTGTTAGCAAGATGAATGTGGAGCAGGGGTGTCAAACTCGATTCCATTGAGGGCTGCATCAGGGTTGTATTTGACATCGGGGGGTGGGGGCAGGGTGTGTGTGGCTGGGTGAGCGTGGCCAGCTCAACGTCACTCGTGTCAGGGGCACCCTTGGTGGCCCGACCGTTCTGCCAGCAAAAATGGGCTCCCGAACTCTGTTTTCACTGGCAGAGGCACCGCGGGCCAGCTGTTTGCAGGGCAGCTCTGCGGGCCACATCTAACCACCCCTTGGGCTGGATCCGGCCCCCAGGCCTTGAGTTTGACACACCTGATGTAGACAACAAGACGCAGGTGGTCCTTGACTTAAGACCATAGTTGGAACCAGAAATTTCCATGCCAAAGCAAGGTAAGTGAGCCGTACCTCATTTTACAACCTGTCTTTTTTTTTTTACTGCAGATGACTGCAGTTGTTAAGTGAATCATTAAGTTATTAAGTGAATCTGGCTTTCCCCGTTGATTTTGCTAGTGAGAAACTCGCTGGGAACGTCCCAAAGTGTGAGCATGTGACACCCAGGATGCTGTAATTGACGAAAATACCTGCCGGTTGCCAAGCACCCAAATTTTGATCATGTGACTATGGAGAGTCACATGATCAAAATTTGGGTGCTTGGCAATCGCCAGTTGTAAGTGCAAAGACGAGTTATAAGTCTTCCCCCCAGTGCCACTGTAACTTAACGAATGGTTATCAATCAAGGAATACCTGTATTTTATTTTCAGAGAATCCTTATTATTTGGAGGGAGAGCCTGGTGTCTCAACGGTTAAGATACTGGGCTTAAAGTTGGCAGCTCAGGTTCGAGATCCGAGCGCTACCCGATGGGTTGAGCTCCCTACCTCTCCTCAGCTCCTGCCAACCTAGCAGTTTGAAAGCATGCAAATGCGAGTAGCTAAATAGGTTCCACTATCAAGGCAACAGCGCGCCATGACATCATGCTGGCCCAGAGATGGTATTCAGCAGGTTCTGGCCAGTTCTGGAGAACTGGTAGCGGAAATTTTGAGTAATTCAGAGAATCGGCGAATACCACCTCTGGCTGGCCCCGCCCACATCTATTCTCTGCCTCCCGAGTTCCAGCTGATTGGCGGGGTCTTCTTTGGTTGTCCTGCACAGGAGAACGGAGCTGGAAAGCAGGCTAGTGGGGTGGGGAGGGAATGGAGATTTTGCAGTAACTTTCCCCCAGGAGTGGGGAGGGAATGGAGATTTTGCAGTATCCTTCCCTGCCACGCCCACAGAACCAATAGTAAAAAAATTTGAATCCCACAACTGCTCTTGCCATGTGACCACGGAAATGCCTTTGGCCAGCTCAATGGCCTTGAAACAGAGGTTAATACTCCCCCCTGTAGTAAAATCCGGAGGGACACCTTATTTCTTGTATCTTTTCTTTTTTCTGAAGGTATAATTTCTCTGGTGGTATCTTCCCAAAGATCTCTCCAGCACCATACTGATAACAAAAACCAGAAATCCTTCCTTCCAGATGGGAGGAAATAAGTCACCTCACTCCCCTCATCTCAGAAATTACCAGAAATTGATAGATTTGTATAATACGGTCTTTCCAGACCTAAAATTAAATCAACATTAGAGAAGCGCAGGAAGCTGAAGTGTTTCTGTGTAATCTTCCATATCCATTTCTCTCATTTTCAGACTCTCTCCATACCCAGAAGATGTTTCGAAGTCTTTAGACAAGGACAATTAAGTCCATCAATAGTTTTGGGGGCTTTTTTAGTATCTCTGCCTACCTCATTTGAGTTGAGAGTGGTAGATGTTGGGTGCTGAAGTAAAATGCCCCAACCTCTTTATTAATTAGCCCTGTTTATAGCCACTGCAATAGAAGAGACTCTTAGCATTTTCCGACACCTCCGTAAACCATTCAATAAAGAGTCTGCGGGTGTAATAAATAAAAATAAAAATCACAGTGCAAAGCAGCACAATAAAATACCCTTAATACACAGATCAAACAAAATAAAGATGAGCCATCACCAGTTAACACATTTAAAAAAAAACAAACACACACAGAATCAATAAAAGACCAAACGTTCCCTAAAGGGACTCTGATTTTAATGTCCTACAGCGGTATTTCTCAATCTTGGCAACTTTGAGATCTGGGGACTTTAACTCCCAGAATTCCTCACACTGGCTAGGGAATTCTGGGAGTTGAAGTCCATGCAACTTAAATTTGCCAAGGCTGAGAAACAGAGGCTTGCACGAGGCTAACGGCACGGCATTTGAACCAAGTGAATTTCTGGGGAGTAGCAAATATTTCTCCGTGGGGGTGCAGCAAGGAAGGGCTGCTTGTATCCAGGGGTGGGATTCAAATTTTTTAACAACTGGTTCAGGAAAGCCTCCTGGGGGGGGGGGGGTGTTTTTGCTCCCAGAAGGCTTCCCTGGGGCCCTAGGAAGGCAAAAAAAATGGAACCTGGGGGGGGGGAGATGCGCCCCTCCCCCCATCGCTTCATTTTTTGCCCTCCTGGGCCTCAGGGAAGCCTCCTGGATGAAGCAGTAAGACAGGGAGGGGAATCCTGACACAGCTGATCATAGGAAGAGCTGATTGTTGGGAGAGAGAAAAAAGAAATACCTTAAGGAGTGACTGGGTGGGGAAGAAAAAGCGATGTCGGGCATGCACACGAGGTTGCGCATGCGCTATAAAGACTGATTGGGCGGAGAGGGGAGGGGCCAGCCAGGGGCACGATTTTCAGGTTCTCCAAACTGTGCAGAATCCTAACAACCGGTTCTATAGAACCAATCCGAACCGGTAGAATCTCATCCCTGCTTGTATCCCCTCCAAATACCCTGTTTCTCCAACAATACGGCCTCCCACAATAGGAAGTCCCAGCATGTTTTATAGGCATGAAATGAAATTAAGCCCCTCCCCCCAAATTAAGGCCTATATTAAAACATGTGAAATGGGGGGGAAATGGCGGGAGGGCTTGCTGTTAGGAAGTACTTTTGTTACGCACCCGGATATGGTGCTACCTGCGCTGACCCTGATACAAAGTGCCCCTCCAATGCCGAGGTCAACATCCAAGCCGTCGCCGCCCGCCCGCCCAAAGATGCAAGGGGGGGGAATTAAGTCACCTCCGAAAAGATGGCCTAGCCTTTTTTTCGGGGCTCAAAAAAAAATAAGACCCGGCCTTATTATATGAGAAACATGGTAATCACAGTAACAGAGGGCTAGCAGGGGTGAGCAACATGGATTCCCTGCAACTATCTTAATGGCGAGCTGTGTAGGGCTTTATAATTAAAATCAACACCATATGGGAAGCTAGTTCAGGACCCAGATCGAGATGCTCCGGTTAAACTGCATCCCCACAGCAATTGGCTGCTGTGTTCTGGACCAGTTGAACCTTCTGGGTAGTTCTTCAAGGACCGGCCCCATGTAGAGAGTGTTGCAGTAGTCCAAGTATTTCACTTCCTTCTATCCAGGATATAGCATATAAGCGATGCTTGAGCAGGGCCTTCAGGATTGTCTGGGACGCTACCCAACCTTTTCACGACCTGTTTTTCTTGTTACCTTCTGGGAAGAGGATTCGTAATGTCTGAAGCAGGACATCCAGATTCAATCACAGTTTTGTCCCATACAGTATCAACCTTGTAAAATCTCAAATTTCCTCTCTCCGCTATCTATTCAAAATGGACAGTGATGTGTGTGTGTGTGTGTGTGTGTGTGTGTGTGTGTGTGTATAGCATGTGTGTATGTGTGTTATGTATGTGTACATCAGTGGTGATATTAAAAAATGTTTACTACTGGTTCTGTGGGCGTGGTTTAGTGGGTGTGACATGGCGTGGCTTGGTGGGTGTAGCAGGGGAAGGATACTGCAAAATCTCCATTCCCTCCCTACCCCACTAACCTGCTTTCCAGCTCTGTTCTCCTTGCAGGGCAACCAAAGAAGACCCAGCCAATCAGCTGGGACTCGGGAGGCAGAGAATAGAATGGGGACGGGGTCAGTCAGAAGTGGGATTTGCCGGTTCTCCAAACCACTCAAAATTTCTGCTACTGGTTCTCCAGAACTGGTCAGAACCTGCTGAATACCACCTCTGGCATACATATAGATATTTACTTTCTTTTGAGAGCAGGTAACAGAATTTCATTTTTAATGTGTGCCAATGCCCACAGTAAAAAATGACGATAAAGGCTATTTTATCTTATTTTACTTTACCTTACCTTATGTTACCTTACCGTATCTCATCTTATCTCATCTCTTATGTCAAAGGAGAAGCGAGATTCACTTAACAACTGTGCAATTAATTAATTAATATCTACAGATAGATAGATAGATACATAGATAGATAGATAGATAGACAGATATAGATATAGATATAGATTAATTAATTGCAATGCTCCAATGCTGAGGCTGTCCTGTAAGAATATGCAGAACACACACACACACACACACACACACACACACACGGACATCGCAGTCTTTTAACAATTTTGTAAATAAGATTTGCCCAACATCCGTATGGAAATGTTATGACTGAACAGGGTAACCTTTCCTAACTAGAGTTGTTTATATAGCGGCCACACAACCTTCATAATACCCAGCAGTTAGAGACTGAAAGTCTCTATGGGAAAACCAAAATTAACCTCATTTAAAGGAATCAAACATATACCTGGAGGGAATCCTCGAAATGTGACATCTCCTAGGGTAGTTTAATTTTGCCTTTTTTCAGATGCTAAGCCTAGGCAGACGGTTGTCAATGGATACCTCTTTGGCTGCTAGCTTATCTTATCTAAAAGATTCCTTTAATTAAAGGAATCCAATTAAAGTAAAATTGAAGTTGGCATGCAAGAAAGCAAAGGGTAATAACCTTCCTTCATTATTTTTATTAATGAGAATATCCCTGGACCTGCACAAACTCAGTAAAGCAAGGATGTGAAAACTACAGATAATGGGGCTTAGCTTCCTTTCTGTGCTCCCCAGAACCTTTTTAGATGGGTGGGAGATTTCTGGATCTTGTTTGTTTGTTGGTTTGCTTGTTTAGGAAGGTGAGTTAAAGGAAATAAAAAAATGTGTTAAGTTCTCAATCTTTTGGTCTGGTGACTTATTTCTTAATCTTTTATTTTTTTTAAAGCAGTGCTTTTCTTTATCAGCAGAGGGAGCTATAACACTAGCTATAACACCACTCTAGTGCTCTTGCTCCCCCTACTGATGACAAAAGGAGCTGCAGTTTACTTGAGGGAAATTTTGTTGTGACCAAACCCCATAAAAATAATTAATAGAATAAAATAAATAATGAAGAGGAGGGAAACACGAAGGTATCTTGCTAATTTCTGGAACCCTGGACATGCCCTATAATGCACGGTATAATTCTTAAACCTGCCTCAGGTCATGCACACCCATGCAATAGTATTCTGATGGGTCATGCACACCCATGCAATAGTATTCTGATGGGTCCTTGGTTCTCTCTGAGCTTGGTTGTTTTCCTGCAGACATTTCATTACCAAACTAGCTAACATCATCAGTGGTAGTAGGAGTGGATTTTGTTCTCAATTTATATTCTAGAGCAGGGGTGTCAAACTTGATTTTGCTGAGGGGCCACTTCAGGGTTGTGTTTGATCTCTGGGGTCCAGGGTGGGTGTGGCCAGGGTGGGCGTGGCCAGCTCGATGTCACTCATGTCGGGGGGTGCCTGTGGTGGCCCAAGCACTCTGCCATCAAAAATAGGCTCCCAAGCTCTGTTTTTGGCTGCAACAGCCTCCTGCAACCCTCTGCCAGCAAAAACAGAGCTCGGGAGGGCCACCCACGGCCCTTGCAAACTTCATTTCAGCTGCGATGACTTCTTGCAACCCTCTGCCAGTGAAAACAGAGCTCAGGAGGGCCACCTGCAGCCCTCCCGAGCTCCATTTTACCTGGGGCTGGTCCTTGACTGTTTCCAGGGCAACCCTGCGGACCGGATCTAAGCAGCCCGCAGGCCAGATCCAGCCGCCGAGCCTTGAGTTTGACACCCCTGTTCTAGTGGCTTCTCCTGTTGGTGTCAGTGTTGGTCTAGTTCGATGATGGTGAACCTATGGCACGCATGCCGGAAGTGGCACGCAGAGCTATTTCTGCCGGCAAGCGATCCATTGCCTGGAACAGACCCACTGCGCATGCGCACGTACTCCCCGCCAGCCATCTGATTGTCAGGTATCTGCCGTACATGCGCGGGGAGACACGCGCACAGGAGACACGCATGCATGTGCAGGGGTGCACGTGGGGGACGGGGCTTTTGTGCACATGCGCAGAAGTGTGCGGCACAGGGGGGTACATGTGCATGCTCAGGGGGCGGGGGGGTCCTTTGTGCATTGCATTATGGGTGCATGCATGTGTGTGCGCGCACGTGTGTGCAATTTTAAGCACCTGACGACAAAAAGATTAGCCATCACTAGTCTAGTTGGTACTTTGGTTGGGCTGTTTACTGTTATCTTGTTTGACAGTTCCTGAATTGGGGTATTGTTTACTTCTTGATTGTTGGTCTGCTGCTAACATCAGACATGGGATTCTACCGGTTCGCACCTATTCGCTAGAACAGATTGTTAAAAATCTAAGCAGTTCAAAGAACCGGTTGTTAAAAGAAATTACTGGCCTAATCCTGTAAGGAAGGCAGGAAGGAAACATTCTGGTGTTGCTTACAGAAATTGCCTTGAAATCCCACCCCTGGTTAACAGGTATTGTTAAAAATAAATGCATGGGTGGCTGTGGATCTCTGCACCGGAATCCTTCCCATAGAGAGAAAAAATTGCCTTTTGCTCCTTTGTAAGGCAGATGCTGGAATAACCAACAATAATAAGCCAACAATAACTTCCAGGCGGGTTACAGATCATCAATCTCAAATCAGCGTTCAAGCGCAGTAGATGGGCAGATCACTGGAAATAGCATCGGCAGATTCTCATAAAGCATTGCCAGAAGGGAAACAGTTGCATCCAGAATCCCACTTAGTGCTAAGATCGGTCCCCAGACTGTTTTAACAGCCTCGGTCAAGGAAGAGAATCAAGACTTGAATGACTGGGCTATTCCCAGGAGATCCATTCTAGGCTCATAAAGAAGCTAGGAACACTGCGGGAAGCTGAACCATACGGTTGCTGCATGTGTAAAAGGGGGACTGTGATATAAGTACAAATACTACTACAGCAGCAGCTGTGTGGCCCAGGCAGAGGAGAAGTTCCTTACTTCTGTTTCATGTTTTCTGCAAGAATTTCTGTGGAAAAGTAACTTCTCGTCCCTTATTACTTTTTTTCACACGTTCCAGAAACACAAACAAGAGATAGGACAACTTCGAATTATATCAAGCATCCCCCCTGCAAGCTCTTTTTAATAGCCAGGCCTCATAGCAAGCTTGCTTGGTTTATATTTATAATTGCACAACTCTAAAAACATCCATTTGAAGGTTTTGATTCTCAACTGCAGTTGAATAACAAAGTTGGAAGGTCTGGTGATAGATACGCCTATCTTTAATAGGTTAAAAAAGGAAGAGATCGATCTTTAAATAAACGAATTACACAGAACTATCCCTCTAAAATTGTATGCCGTTCAGTCCTTTGCATAAGAGAATGACCGACAGCTTTCAATGGGTTATTTAATGAATTTAATGTATTGCAATACTAGGCTGGAATGAAGGCAGTTAGCCTTTTAGTTTTACACTGTGGGAAAAAGAGGTTCAAACAAGTCCAAGGAACTCCATTTTAACGAATGTAATTCGTAATAATTGGATGTAATTCATAATAATCGATAATTGAAGCTGGGAATTTCCTTCATCAGTTTCCAAGATGTCTTGGCTATAATTGTTGGGGTTCCTCAACTAGGAACTGAGCCTTACTAATTGCCTGGAACCAGCCCTCAATATTTATTCGGGTGTTTCTTTAAACACTCAAAGCACAATTTAGTGGCTGCTGCATGAATGAAAAAATTGGAGATGAGCATAAAGAGGAAGAGTTATCAGTTACGTGCCAGATCACTTTGGTGTGTGAGGTCATTTAATGGAGATGTGTGCATTCTACATAATTCAGGCGTTCAGTAGTAAGCCCCCTCCGGGAACTGATTTCTCAAGAGGACAAATACAGAGATAAAGCAGCCATATCCAGACTGTCAGGGTAATAAAATCTGCAACTCCGGTGTCAAAAGAGATTAAAGGCTGGAATGACTGTATCCCGTTTTGGCCCAGAGGATTTCTTTAGGCAGTGACATGAATACTGAAGCCCACCATGACTACCATTTTGATCGAATGACTGTTGAGAGCAGTTCAAATGTCTCTAACAATGTTCAGTTTTTATAAAGGTGGTATGACGCGTCCGATTCTTCTTCTGGGAGATTTGCAGTGAAATGTTCTGAGAGAAAAAAATCTAAATAAGGAAACAAAAAGCCACGGAGGTTGAAAGTTACCTTGCTCAGGGTGGATGCTACCAGGGAAAATAAGGGACACGGTGGCTAAGACGCTGAGCTTTTGTTGATCAGAAAGGTCGGCAGTTCGGCGGTTCGAATCCCTAGCGCCACATAACAGAGTGAGCTCCCGTTACTTGGCCCAGCTTCTGCCAACCTAGTAGTTCGAAAGCATGTAAAAATGCAAGTAGAAAAATAGGGAGCTCTCTCTTACACATATTCTCCTTCATTTTGTAGGCATTTCATCCTTAATAATGTACTTTTTTGCACACAGAGTACATTTTCACATGTTCTGTGGGGCTTTGAGCTGAAAGTGCAGCCGTACCATTTAGGGAAGTAGAAGGCGCAGCGGTTAGAAGGCAGTATTGCAGGCTGACTCTGCCAACTGTCAGCAGTTCAATCCTAACCGACTCAAGGTTGACTCAGCTTTCCATCCTTCCAAATTTCGGTAAAATGAGGACCCAGATCATTGGGGGCGATATGCTGAATTTGTACACCACTTAGAGAGGGCTGTAAAGCAGTGTAAAATGGTATATAAGTCTAAGTGCTATTGCTATTAGGACCTTCAAATCTCAAGGTCATAATTTTAGTGGTCCGTCAAAGTACCACAATTTTGAAAACCCCTAACATTCACTTCTTCGAAGTGTCCTCCTATCTCTTTCTCTCTGCTTTCCTAGGTGAAGTGGTATTTCTAGTTCCCATGCCGGCCGATGATTCTGGATTAGGATGGCAGCCTTTGGCCAGTGGTGGTAGAGCTACCCCAACAACCACCTTCACCCAACAGGACATCAATGAAGGTGTCATTTGGTACAGGCACTCTGGAGCCGAGACAGAGAGTGACTCATTCCGCTTCCAGGTACGTTACACCATCGTTAAGTAATGAGTGTCAAGCCTGAATTTGGTTAGGTGGTGGATTCATATGAATTCAGTTTGACATACTTGAGAGCTGGAAGGAGGGATAGCTGAGGTGGATGAATGAATGAATGAATGAATTCTTTATTGGCCAAGTGTGATTAGACACACAAGGAATTTGTCTTGGTGCATATACTCTCAGTATGCATAAACAGTACTTAACAGATAATCAGAGTTGGAAGAGACCTTGTAGGTCATCTTGTCCAACCCCCTGCCCAGGCAGGAGACCCTACACCATTTCTGACAGGTGGGAGTCCGATCGCTTCTTGAAAGTCTCAAGTGATGAAACTCCCATAACTTCTGAGGGTAACTTCTGTTCCATTGGTTGATTGTTCTCACTGTCAGAAAATTTCTCCTTATTTCCAGGTTAAATCTCTCCCGGTTCAGTTTCCATCCATTATTCCTTGTCTGGCTTTTGAGTGCCTTGGAAAATAGTTTGACTCCCTCCTCTCTGTGGCAGCCCCTCAAATATTGGAAGACTGCTAACATGTCTCCCCAGGTCCTTCTCTTCACTAGATTAGCCATGCCCAGTTCCTGTAACCATTCTCTATATGTTTTAGTCTCCGGTCCCCTAATCATCCTGGTTCCTCTCTCTGTACTTTTTCTAGAGTCTCAACATCGTTTTTATAGTGTGGTGACCAAAACTGGATGCAGTACTCTAGGTGTGGTCTTACTAAGGCTTTGTTGAGTGGTATTAGCACCTCACTTGATCTCTATCCCTCTGTTAGCTTTTTTGGCAGCTGCTGAACACTGCTGGCTCATATTTAGCTGGTTGCCCACAGACTCCAAGATCCTTCTCACGGTTACTGCTGTTAGCCTGGTTTCACCCAGTCTGTATGTGTACTTTTGGTTTTTCTTGCCTAAGTGTAGGACTTTACTTTTCTCTACATTGAATTCCATTTTGTTAGATATGGCCCAGTGTTCTAGTCTGTCAAGATGCATCTGGATCTTGAGCCTATCATCTTGGGTGTTAGCTATTCCTGCCAACTTAGTATCATCTGCGAATTTTGTAGGTTCCCCTTCTATTCCCTCACCTAAGTCGTTAATGAAGATATTGAAGAGTCCTGGGCCTAAGACGGAACCTTGTGGCACCCCACTGCTTACTTCCCTCCATGTAGACTTAGACCCATTAAGGACTACTCGTTGAGTACGTTTTGCCAGCCAGTTGCAAATCCATCTGGTGGTGGTGCTATCTATTCCACGTTTTTCTAGCTTACCAAAAAGTAGGCTATGGTCTATTTTGTCGAATGCCTTGCTGAAATCTAAGTATATTATGTCCACAGTATTTTGCTGCTCTACTAATTTGGTCATTATGTTGTCATCAAGAATCATAGGGGACAGCCCTTAATGGTAGTCATAGGATACAAATAATGGAGCTCCAGCCAGAACAACATAGCTGGATAGCTGCTTGGCCAGAGGAAAGAGGAGCGAAGTTACCAGGAAACAGTTTCACATCCTGATTGGACAATGTGACCTATTCTTTTGGAAAATTTGAGACAATTCTAGTTATAGTGGTGTGGAAAGCCGGGAATCTTTCCGTAGTGGCTTTCCATGAGTTAGTGCGAAGATGGTGGTATCTTAATAAACTGGTTCTTTGAGGAATTGAAATGCCTCGGAATTCCTTTTATCATGATTGCATTTCTTGGAACCTGATAACGAGTCCTTTTATTCGGTCTTGTTTGATAATGCCTTGGTAAGACCACATTTGGAATCCTGCATCCAGTTTTGGTCACCATGATATCAAAAAAACGTTGAAACTCTAGAAAGAGTGCAGAGAAGAGCAACAAAGATGATGAGGGGATTGGAGGCTAAAATATGCCCAAATATGCTGTTGATAAGCAAAATGGTTGTTAAGTGAGTTTTGTTCCGTTTTACGATTTTTCTTGTTGTTAAGTGAATCACTGCAGTTATTAAGTTATTAACATGGGTGTTTAGGGACTCTGTCTTCCCCATTGAAGCCAGATTCGATGCTTGTCAGTATTGGGTAATCGCATGATCCTGGGATCTTGGATAACCATTTGCCTGAAATGGGGTAGGGTTTCCTGCCTAAGCAGGAGGTTGGACTAGAAGACCTCCAAGGTCCCTTCCAACTCTGTTATTCTATTCTAACCATTGCCAATTACCAATCACCCAAATGTTGATCACATGACTACAGGGTTGCTTCAAATGGTTGTAAAATAAAATGATCCTAAGTAACTCCCCCCCCCTCCCCCCAGTGCCATTGTAACTGTTGTAAGTCGAGGACTACCTTTAGTTGTTACAGCCAATTAATAAAAGGAGCAGGATAGCCTTATACTTTACAATATTCTTGTGGCATTTTTGTTCCTCAGTTTCCCAGGTAAAGAGTCCCAGTTCTGTGCTACTCTGAGATTTTGGACTTGTGGTTGTCCTGTATGCATTTTTCAGTGTGTAGCATGATGGAAGGGAAGGTCGCAGTTTGGGCTTTTCTGAAGAACTATATTGCAACTGTGGAAATAATTATGTAGTTAAACTTTTGTGTGGTTTCTTGTGTGTGTGTGTAGGGAGGTGTAGAGTAGCTGTGTGTAGCTTTATTCTATCACAAAACAATAATCTATCTGCCAGGCTGCAGATGAAGGACTAGCGGCTGCTGAGAAAATGCAGATGGATGATTTTTTTTAAATTAATATTCTGGGAACTGCGTTTCCAGCCACCGCTCGCAGAATTGATCTCCCCAAGCTCGCTTACAGATCTGTCATTTACTTCCCTTTCCATGGACTTTTCCCCCAAGGGTTCGCTTGACCGAATCTTGATGGTGGTCTAGGAAACTCTACGATCTCTGTTTCCTTTTTTTTTTGAGTCAGGAAATATTCCGTGCCACATTTCTTTCACGTCGCGTAAGAGGATGGTGTCTGCGTGTTGCCGTTTATTGATTTCTCTGTCGTTCCTTGGGGTGGCCCTTCTGAAATCTTCTATCGATTCAGGGGATCGGTGGCATAGCCGCTTATCTGCTGTGGGACGTGTGTGGGTTGTAGGATGCATTCGGATAAGGCACTATAGCGGTGTGTTGTTTATTTATTTGGATTACATTTATTGTAGCTGCACATTGCAGAGGACTGTGGATGGTTTACAGGACCCATCTCAGGGGCTGCCACAAAGAAGAGGGGGTCAAGCTATTCTCCAAAGCACCTGAAACCATGAAACACACAAGGAGCAAACTTTCCAGAAATGCGAATGGTTGTCTGTGACAACCAAACCACTCCCCTTTCCTCCTATTTATTCCCCAGCCAGGAAGGGGCCAGTCAGCATCCATGTTTGTTTTGCTTCCTGAGCCGGCTCATTGTTCTCCATTGTTCACCTCTCCTATCTGCTCTGCGCATACGCGCATCTGGAACAGTCCCCAGATGTTCCTCCTCCTCACTCATCTCTGACTCCAAAGGCAACTGCCTCTCTGGCTGGGAAATGCCAGACGGCCCTGGCTCTATCTCTGTGTCCGATGCTGAGCGTCCATCAGAGCCTTCCCCAGGCGGCAGAACTGGCTCAACCTCCTTATTGTCCGAATCTGCCACCAGCTCTGCTGGCAGCTGGTGGGCCACACAACCAAGGATAGAAGCAGCATAGGACTAAGGACACATTTCCTGACAGTTAGAACAATATACCAGTGGAATAACTTGCCTCCAGAAATCATGGGTGCTCCAACACTGTAGGTTGCACCATTTGTCTGAAATGGTATACGCTTTCCTGCTTGAGCCGAGAGTTGGACTAGAAGACCTCCAAGGTCCCTTTCAACTTTGTTATTATGTTATAAAGTAAACAAAAGTCCATTAAAAGCACGCAAGCCAAAACAGGGCAGACCAGACCAAATATCTATAAAAACGATAGAAGCAGGATTAAAAACATGACAGGAGCTGCATAGGCTTCCTCACCTGAGGCCTGGCAACACAGGTAGATGTGAAAAGCCTTCCTGAATCACGGGACTATGAGTGCCATCTGTATTTCTAGGGCAGTGTTGCTCGACCTGGGCAGGCTTAAGATGAGTGGACTTCAACTCCCAGAATTCTAGCTGACTGGGGAATTCTGGGAGCCGAAGTCCACACCCCTCAGAGGTGCCAAGGGTAGAAAACATTGCTCTGAGGGGATACTCCTCCAGAAGGGCTCCATGACAATTCGCTGTGTGGACAACTCACTACAGCCTCACAATGGTCAACTTTCCACAGCCAGCTCTCCATGGCTAACTCGCTGCAGCCAACATGGCCAACTCGCTGTGGGCCAAGTCACTGCAGGACAAGGGTTATACTTATGTCAAAGAAATGGTGGAGTAGAATATTTAAAGAAAGGAAGCAAAAGGAGGGACAAAATGAAAACTAAATGACAAAAATTGAAACAATTTCTGTTAATCTAGTTTAAATAATTAACTTGAATTGAAATTTGCCCTGCGGTGAATTGTCCTGCAATGAGTTGGCTGTGGCGAGTTGGCCATGGTGAGTTGGCCGTGATGAGGTGGGTGTGGTGAGGTGACCACAGCAAATTGGCTGGGGCAAGTTGTCCCGTTCTGCTTCCAGAGAGTAGGGACGCTAACCGAGAAGGCGTGGTTTCGGTGTCCATTCAGGTGACAGCATTTGATTGAAAGAACTTGGAATCCACCTACAGGTAGCCCTCTCTTCAAAGATACACTGGATCCCCCAAAATGTACTCGGGACCTAGTTCTGCTCTCTTCCACATTTTGAGCACTTGGTAACTGGTCTGCATTTACAACCATGTCTTGTGATCATGTGACCCCGATGTAGGTTTTTGCTGAAAACTAGCATTTTGCTTAAATGTCAGCTCTGAATCTGGCCTGATGAAGGCCATTTTTGAGGTTTCAGTATTGCCACAAAGGAGATGGGGAATAGGGAGGGAGAGAGAATAGAGATAGCTGGGGTTTTTGTAGCCAAAACAAAATACATTCTCCTGGGAACCAAGGATGTTCCAACACAGGTGACTGAAGAAAGGAGGAGTGATGTTACCAAGCAACCAGACAGCATCTTGATTGGACCATGTGACTGTTTGGGAAAAGGGGGGAACTTTTACTTTTAATTAGGTGAAAACCGTGGGAACCTTCAGAGTCGGTTTTCACCAGTCTGTGCTAATATGATAACTCCAAATAAAACGGTTCTTTGAGGAATCTACCTGTTTCTGTTTGCTACTGGGTGTATTACTTGGAACACTGACATTGGGTTCACTTAAAGACAGTCATATTTGCTTAAAAATCATCACAAAAGGACGTAAAATCGAGTCAGTCATATGAGTGTCCCTTTCTACAACCATCAAGACTTGCAAAGTGATGACCAAGCTCCGTTACAGTCATAACTCAAGGACTACATGTACTGGGAGAGTGAGCCTTAATTCAATTTTAACAGAGTTCTCCCTTAGGGAAAGGGTAATACAGACAGCATTATCAATAGTAGGATCATCTCTAATATTTACTCCAAACTCACAATTGGGATTATCAATAAACCCCACTATATCGGAGAATGGTTTTACATATACACAAGCGCCTCCTTTTCACAGAAACAATTATCATTCTTGAATTCAGATATGCTTTCAGAAATAAATCTAAACCCCAATATCACAATATTATAAAAGCAATCATAATTAGTAATAGTCATAAATTAGTAATGTGATAAATGCTGTGGTTTACCTTAGTTTTCTGATTTTTGGCAATGCCCAAGAAGGAAGAATGGGTGAAAATATGTATGTGTTTTAATAGTTTGTGTGCTAGATTAAAAGACCTTTAGAAATACCTTAAAATCTCGGTCAAATGTACATAGGGGATGATTCTAGCAAGTTTGTTTGACATAACAGGTAATTTGAAGGAAATTTTATTTATGTATCTACTTTTCAATTCTGTTCTTTTTGTGTGCAAATGTACCATCACAAACAGGCAGCATTTTTTCTTAATGTTTCTGATTTCTTTGGAAAAAAAAAGAGGCTTACCTTTTTATAGTTTACAGCTTCAAAATTGGACATATTTAAAGATTAATCCTATAATTATTTTCTTACATAATTTATTTGCATCTAATTTTTCTTCTTAGAAGTAGCTTTATCATTATGCCAGCAACCTACACTGTAAAATTTCCCCATCCCCCAGGTGTATTTCTCACTGTGATTTTCTTTTTAAGCTATTTTAAAATGAAATCTTTGGATCATTTTTTCAGGGGGCAAAAAAAAAAAAGAAATAGTTTTCTTTTGCCTCAGTTCTAAAAATGCTTCCAGATTAATCCTAACTGAAGTCACAACTCCTCTGGGATATTAAGATATCCGACATTGCAGAGTTGATTTAATCAATTGCACACATTTCAGAAGAAAACACATTATTTAAAGAATTATATCAAAAAAGACAGGACCAACATTATTTTTGCCTTGTTATCTATGTATTTATTTGGAACATCAGAACATCAAATGTTCACCCCACATGTGGAAAAAAAAAAGGTTCCTGTTATAGATGTTATAATTTTATTGGTCTAAAACAGGGGTGTCAAACTCAAGGGCCGGGGGCTGGATCCGGCCCAGAGGGATACTTTGATCTGGCCCACGGGGCCCTCCTGGAATCAGTGAAGGACCGACCTGCGGTGCTTCTGCCAGTGAAAATGAGCTCCATTTTCAGCTGCCACAGCCTCCTGCAACCCTCTGCCAGTGAAAACGGAGCTCGGGTGGGGGCCGCGTACAATCAACAAATGGGTGTAAATTGAAGACTATCTGTAATCTGTAATCTCTCTGCTCCAACCATTTCATAACCAGTGGTGGGATTCTACTGGTTCAGACTGGTTTAAGCGAACTGGTAGTTCCGTTGAGCATTTGGCCCCGCCCATCCACCCCTACTCTTTCCTGTGCTTTATTTCCTGTTTTTTTTTAGCAGAGCTGATTCACGTGGCAGAGGGGTTTGCCGCGCATCAGCTGTTTTAGTCACTTTGTGCTGCAGTAGAAGGTAAGTGTAAGACTTTGAAACGGGCTTTTTAAAATGCAGTGTGTGCACGCCCTCACCGAACCGGTTGTTACATTGGTTGAATCTCACCACTGCTCCTAACTGCACTATGAACCTATCTGTCATGAGGCATAAAAGTCTCACTGCCTCTGTTTCCTTTGTGTGATGTCATCTTTGCAGGTCTCTGGTGCAGGTTTTCCACAGACTCATCTTGAGACCCACCTGTTCAACATTGCCATCTTACCACCTCACCGGGCGTCACCTGTGTCCTCCTCCAGATCTTCTTTTCACATGACAGTAAGTCCAGAATTACATTTCTCCCCAAATGCATGTTTCTTTAAACAGGGGTCACTGATAACAAAGCTGTACTTTATGTTTTTATTGGAGAATTTATGCAAACTTGGATTATACAGGCTTTGTATACTTAATGGACCAGCTGAGGAGCATCATAGCTCACATGGTTAGGACACTGGGTTGACAAGCAGCAAGCCCATGTTCAAGACCCGATGCTGCTATGGGAAAGGGTGAGCTCCCATCCTTTGCTCCAGCTCCTGCCGGGGACATGAAAGGAGACTCCAACTGGGCATGCT
Source organism: Pseudonaja textilis (assembly GCF_049901715.1). Taxonomy (NCBI): domain Eukaryota; kingdom Metazoa; phylum Chordata; class Lepidosauria; order Squamata; family Elapidae; genus Pseudonaja; species Pseudonaja textilis. The sequence goes on from NC_141995.1 coordinate 8,886,882, forward strand.
CCAGGCAACAGTGAGAGTCTTGGAGCTTCTGACACGAGTGCGATGCAAATGGACCAGCGCCATCTATAGGGCGAAGATAGTCAAAAAAGTCAAGATGGTGTATAAGTACACATTTATTTGGTAAATATCTTATCTTTTAGGCACTAGAAGATCGTGTGACACCTATTCAACCCCATCAACTGTCTTTTGTCAACTCGCAAACTCAAAGTGAAGAAATCACGTACAACGTGACTGTACCCTTGCCTCCAAATCAAGGCAAGATCATTTCATATATACATTTTTTTTCCTCTGTGATTGTTTTTACAACTGAAACCGGTAGGCAGGTAACCAGGCAGTGGGGAGGGTAAGTTGAAGAATTGTGAAGGTATTTATAAATTAAGCATTCATAAATTAACAAATTCTTGGGAACTTACTGAACTTTCTTTGGTCAAAACTGAAGTGTTGAAGGAGCCATGGTGGCACAATGGTTAGATTGCAGTATTGCAGGCTGACTCTGCTGACTGCCAGCAGTTTGATTCTGACCAGCTCAAGGTTGACTCAGCCTTCCATCCTTCCGAGGTCGTAAAATGAGGACCCAGGTTGTTTGGGGCAGTATGCTGATTCTGTAAACTTCTTAGAGAGGGCTGTAAAGCACGATGAAGCAATATATAAGTGTCATTGCTATAGCTGAATGTTTGCCTCCATCTTAAGTAGAGAGACTTGGATTAAGCAAAATGGTTACCCTTCAAAACTGAGAAATAGGGTGCAAATCTGAATTCTCACACATCCTTTTTGCACTTCTCAGGCTGGTGAATTGAGGACTGGGTTGTTTCTGCAGAACTATTGAACATCAGATGTTGAATGGAAGAGAATGCTCTTACTGGGATTAAAATCTGAACTGGGAAAGAATACTTATTCATATCATATTTGAAGCAAAATTGACAAGTTCCAAAGACTCATATTTAACGCTCTGATAATAGAGATTTTGGTGGACATGAGCACTGCAAGCCTTGGGGTTTTGATTAGCCTCATATAAAATCCATAGAAATTCTGATTGGTTAATCAGAAACTAGACAGCCACATGTATCAAGAGGAGTTAAGCAAGATGGAATGGCTGGTTGAAGGTTCTATCCTTATTAAGTGAATGCAGGTTTAAGTGTTGTGGACAAAGCCACTCTGAAGTTATGGACCCATCAGCAGAACTTTGGAAGAACATAATTACAGTCTTATAGAAAACATATTTGTTAGAATTTATGTACAATATTTGACTACTGTACTTATTTACCTAACAATGATGGATTGTTTATAGTCTGTTGAGATTAACTAAGAAATAAATAAACTCTCTCTCCATTGTAACAGGCATAGTAGAGCACAGAGACAAACCATTCATCCCGGTAACTACTTTTACCCAAACGGACATCAACAATGGCAAAATTGTCTATCGTCCACCTAGTGCTGGACCGCATATTAGAGAGCTGATGGAATTCTCCTTTGCTGGTAAGAATTTAACCCACTAACTAGCACTCATTCATAGATTTCCATCCATACCTTCCCAATGTTCTCTAAACCAATATTTCTCAGCAAAAGGATGATTAGGGGACTGGAGGCTAAAACATATGAAAAATGATTGTTTGACTTGGGTGTGTCTAGTTTGATGAAAAGAAGGACCAGGGGTGACATGATAGCAGTGTTCCAGTATCTCAGGGGCTGCCACAAAGAAGAGGGAGTCAAGCTATTTTCCAAAGCACCTGAAGGCAGGACAAGAAGTGATGGAAACTAATTAAGGAGAGAAGCAACCTTAGAACTAAGGAGAAATTTCCTGACAGAACAATTAATCCGTGGAACAACTTGCCTCTAGAAGCTGTGGATGCTCCAACACCAGAAGTTTTTAAGATGAGATTGGACAACCTTTTGTCTGAAATGGTATTGGATTTCCTGCCTAAGCAGAGGGCTGGACTAGAAGACCTCCAAGGTCCCTTCCAACTCTGTTATTCTATTCTAACCTTAAGATGAGTGGAGGTCAATAGGCTGGTTGGGGAATTCTGGGAGTTGAAGTCTACACCATCTTTTGATGTTGAAGAACATCGATCTAGACAACGGTGGGAAGGTTGAGCAATAGATTTTAACAATATTTGAAGGATTTAAGATCCCAGCCATAAGAAAACCAAGGAAGCACCTGGGTCAAATACTTATGAAGGATCTATGGCCCTTTAAAAATGTTCTGCCAAAAAAGACACACTTTTCGTCCTCAAAACAACGCATTATGATAAGGGTAACTGATGTCCACTGTTAGAGTACCCACAACTTCTGAAGGCAGCTGTTTCACTGGTTGATTTCTCTCACCATTAGGAAATTTCTCTTTAGTTCTAGGTTGTTTCTCTCCTTGGTAGTTTCCATCCATTGTTTCTAGTCTTGCCTTTTGGTGCAAGAAACGTGATGGCATTTTCGTCTTATGTTAGCCTTATGCTGGAACCGTGATGGCGAACCTATGGCACATGTGCCACAGATGACACGCGGAGCCATTTGTGTGGGCATGCAAGCCCCAGCCAAACTTAACTGCACTGCGCGTGTATACACCTTCCAGCTGATTTTTAGCCCATTTGAGGCCTTTTTCGGCCTCCTTGAGTCTCAAGGGAAGCTTCTGCAGCCTTTGGAGGCTGAAAAACAGCCCATTTTGAAGTGACGAAACAGGCCTGTTTTTCGGTCTCCCGAGGCTGCAGAGGCTTCCCTCAAGCCTCAGGGAGGCTGAAAAAGGCCTCAAATGGGCCGAAAATCAGATGGAAGGAGCACGCATGCGCAGTGTGTGCGTGCGTGGGGGGGGGTGGGGCACATTGACTTCTGGGTGCTGGCATGCGAGCGTGCGCACAATTTTTGGCACGGGAGCCCCAAAAGGTTAGCCGCCACTGTGCTAGAATGTTAAAAAGACTAACATTTTTGCTCTCACCATTACGAATTTGCTCCTTAGTTCTAGGTTGCTTCTCTCCTTGGTTAGTTTCCATCCATTGTTTTTTGTCTTGCGTTTTGTGCAAGAAATGTTATGGCATTTTAGTCGTACGTTAGTCTTACGTTATAGAATGCTAAAAATGTTAGTCTTAAGCCAGAAACGTCATTCAGATTCATCTTCCAGGCATGCGTGGTGAACGCAGAGCATGATGCTTCTATTAGCCCCTCTGTTAGCTAGCAAGGTAATGCCAAGTCCAATATCCTGAAATTTAGGACTCCACCAAAGGAAATCATGAAGAATAGTTAAAACACCAGCCTCCTCGTGATGTGGCAATCCATTCCAGTTTGTTGGGTGAATATTAATTCTGCCTTGCAGTGAAGCCATTTATAATTTCTCTGTTCTGTCTAATAATATAGGGCCATCCATGATTTGTGGGGCCGTGTGCGTGTGTGTTTCACAATCAAATTTTGCAGCAATTATACTGCTAATCATCAGATCAGTATCAGTTGATGAATTAATATCAGCTCATGAAATTCCCCCAGGTCCTATCAAATTTGCTTGCGTTATTAGGCATTGCTTAGACGTTACACCTTAGATGCGTTGCAGTCCAAGGTGCTGCTATTTTTATGTCTGCAAAAGGAACAAACATACAAAGTCCAATAGGAACCAACATGCTTTGCTTGCTGTGTTTTTAGCCAGCCAGGAGCGAAACACGGGGCGCACAATGCATCAAAATGAATGAGAGCTGTACTGAAACGAGCTGCCAAAAGCTGAAACGCAGGGCATTTTTCAAAAGTACTCCTTTTTTTCCACATTTTAAAGATAGATTTTGTGTCAGCCTTTGCTATAAACAGGCCTAAGGTACTTAAAAATACCCCCCCCCCACACACACACACGGTTGTTAAAATCCTGAGTTGCTTTTAAATAAGATCCCCAAAGATCCTGAAGCTTGGACCAGGGCTGCATTTTATCCCCGTCTTCCCACCTTGGTTAAGGATAGTATACCAAACTTAGGGGGTAATCCTCGACTTACAACTGTTCATTTAGTGACCACTCAAAGTAACGACAGCGCTGAAAAGAAGTGACTTACGGCGGATGTTCACACTTACAACCGTTGCAGCATCCCCATCGTCACATGATCATGTTGAAAAAAAATGGAATAACAGAGTTGGAAGGGACCTTGGAGGTCCTCTAGTCCAGCCCTCTGCTTAGGCAGGAAGCCCTATACCACTTCAAACAAATGGCTGTCCAGTCTCTTCTTAAAAACCTCCAGTGATGGAGCACCCACAACTTTTGAAGGCGAGCTGTTCCATTGTTTAATTGTTCACACTGTTAAGAATTTTCTCCTTAGTTCTAGGTTGCTTCTCTCCTGGATTAGTTTCCACCCATTGCTTCTTGTCCTGCCCTCAGGTGCCTTGGAGAATAGTTTGACTCCCTCTTCTTTGGGGCAGCTCCTCAAATATTGGCTGACTGCTATCATGTCACCCCAGTCCTTCTTTTCATCAGACTAGACATACCCAGTTACAGCAACCGTTCTTCGTATGTTTTATCCTCCAGTCCCCTAATCATCCTTGTCGCTCTTCTCTGCTCTCTTTCTAGAGTCTCCACATCTTTGTTATTTTTACATCGTGGCTGACCAAAAACTGCATGCAGTATTCCAAGCGTGACCTTACCAAGGCATTATAAAGTGCTATTAACACTTCAAGTGATCTTGATTCTATCCCTCTATTAATGCAGCCTAGAATATTTTGGACACTTGTGTCGACCAGGATATATATATATATTCACAACAGTTGTAGCATCCCAAAGTCAGATGATCCCCATTTGTGACCCAACCCAGCCTACTTCCAGTATGCAAAGTCAATGGGGGAAAGCCAGATTTAACAGATAACAGATAATCAGAGTTGGAAGGGACCTTGTAGGTCATCTAGTCTGACCCCCTGCCCAAGATTTGCTTAATGACTGCCTGATTCACTTAACAACTGCAGTGATTCGTCTATCAATGGTGGCAAAAAAAAAAAGACATAGGAATTGGACGAGCTCGACAACCGCCTTGTTTAACGGAGGAAATTGTGGTCGTCATTGCCAAGGCTATAAGTTGAGGTACTTGTACTCAAGTTTCATCAGAAGCACCCAAGAAGCCACATTTCTCCATTCTGCCCAGTACAAATCCTTCAAAACTCATTTCGATGACTACAGGAAGTCCTCGACTTACGACCACAGTTGAGCCCCAGATTTTCTGTTGTTGTTAAGCGAGATATTTGTGAAGTGAATTTTGCCCCATCTGACGACCTTTCTTCCCACCATTGTTAAGAGAATCACGGCAGTTGTTGAATTAGGAACACAGTTGTTAAGTGAAATCTGGGCTTCCCACATTGACTTTGCTTGTCAGAAGGTCTCAAAGTGGGGGAGCCCTGGGGACGCTGCAACGGTCATATATATGAGTCAGATGCCAAATGTCTGAATTTTGATCACGTGATCACGGGGATGCCACAGCCGCCATATTTCAACTCATAAACTGTTTCTATGGTCTTTTTAGAGTCGGCAACAGAAAGGGAGGGGGAAGCAGTGCAGCAGCTTGCAAAAATGAAAGTGCATTCCATAAATGTTTTCAAAGATAGTAACTAGGTGACTGAAGTTTCTGCCGCACTAAATTCTAACTGGAGAGCATGATTGATGACTCTGGGCTATGGATGTGTCCCATTGGAGAATATGGATTACGATTACACCCAAGGGGTGGGGGTAAACCAGGGTCAGGGGTGACAATGAATGATGTGTCTCAGAGTCGGCTACATCCAGGCAGTGCCGCACGTTAACTCCCAATAAATCCTTTTGAAGTTTTGGAAGTTTGTCTCGAGACTCATGATTTAAATGGGGGTATCTTCCGGAATCCTGACACCATAAGTGTGAAAAATGGTCATAAGTCCCGTTTTTCAGTGGCGTTGTAGTAACTTGAAACAGTCACAAAATGAACTGTTGTAAGTCGAGGACTACCTGTGTTAATTGGCTGTCTTTTTATGACAGTCCAAATCTGCCACCTTACTCTGCCTAACACGTAGGACCGGATTATCCAAGTTATCAGCATTCATGGGGGAAGCCCCAAAAAACCTTTTGAAACGCCAAAGCCCAGTTCTAAAAAAAAACCTTTCTCTTTATTAAATCATTTCTCAAAATCTTGGTGGGAAGCAAGAGAGGGGAAAAGATAGAGAAAAGGTATTTAATAAAGAGGCAAGATCGATTATCTAAAAAAAATCAGAGGAAGGCTAGAAACTGGTCCTTAAGGACTCTTTTATCCAGCTTCTCTTTTCTCAAGGACTTTTAACTCGAAATGCTAGAGAGCTTTTAAAAATGTACAGGAAGAGATGATTCATTGGCTTTCTCAACATTGATTTCTGGTTGATTTCTGTCCCTCCAGTGAATCAGGCAGTAAACATTGAATTTGGAAGTATGAATGGCCACCCTTGTATTCCACCACTGGACTGAGAAACATTGTTGGAGGTGCAGAAGACTGGAGAATTTCTAGTTTTAGGACTTCCTCTTAACTCAGGGGTGTCAAACACAATTTCATTGAGGGCCATATGAGGGCTATTGTTGACCTTGGGGCGGGGGGAGTTGGCGGGGCCGACTGGGTGGGTATGGCTGACTGGGTGGGCGTGGTTAGTTTGACTCTATTCCCCAAACTGCTGGCGTGTTCCCTCTTCACATTGAGTAGACCAAGATGGCCCCGTGGGCTGGATTGAACCATATTGCGGGCCAGATCTGGCCTGTGGGCCTCGAATTTGACACCCCTGCTCTAACTCTTTTTTCTGGTAAGCTAGAAAAAAGTGGGATAGATAGCACCATCACCAGATGGATTCGCAACTGGCTGACAAACGGTACTCAACGACTAGTCCTTAATGAGTCTAAGTCTAAATGGAGGGAAGTAAGCAGTGGGGTGCCACAAGGTTCCGTCTTAGGCCCAGTACTCTTCAATATCTTCATTTACGACTTAGATGAGGGAATAGAAGGGGAACTTATCAAATTTGCAGATGATACTAAGCTGGCAGGAATAGCTAACACCCAAGATGATAGGCTCAAGATCCAGATGGATCTTGACAGACTAGGACCCTGGGCCATATCTAACAAAATGAAATTCAATGTAGAGAAAAGTAAAGTCCTACACTTAGGCAAGAAAAACCAAAACTACACTTATAGACTGGGTGAAACCAGGCTCAATAGCAGTAACTGTGAGAGGGATCTTGGAGTCTTAGTGGACAACCAGCTAAATAGGAGCCAGCAGTGTGCAGCAGCAGCCAAAAAAGCTAATGCAATCCTAAGTTGCATTATCAGAGGGATACAGTCAAGAACAAGGGAAGTACTAATACCACTCAACAAAGCCTTAGTGAGACCACACCTAGAGTACTGCATCCAGTTTTGGTCACCACATTATAAAAAATATAATTATAAGATGTTGAGACTCTAGAAAAAGTACAGAGAAGAGCAACCAGGATGATGAGGGGACTGGAGACTAAAACATATGAAGAAGGTTTGCAGGAACTGGGCTTGGCTAGTCTAGTGAGAAGGACCAGGGGAGACATGATAGCAGTCTTCCAATATTTGAAGGGCTGCCACAGGGAGGAGGGGGTCACGCTATTTTCTAAAGTGCCTGTAGCCAGACAAGGAATAATAGATGGAAATTGAACAAGGAGAGATTTAACCTGGAAATAAGGAGAAATTTTCTGACAGTGAGAACAATCAGCCAATGGAACAGCTTGCCCTCGGAAGTTGTGGGAGCGCCATCACTTGAGACCTTCAAGAAGAGATTGGACTCCAATCTGTCAGAAATGGTGTAGGATCTCCTGCTTGGGCAGGGAGTTGGACTAGATGACCTACAGGGTCCCTTCCAACTTGATTAACTGTTATCTGTCAACTCATGGAGACCTAGCACATTTTGCTTCAAAATAAACCAAATTTTGAAATCTTCACCCAAATAGAAAACTATTTTTCTGTCTTAATTATCTTAAAAATGGTGGTCTTGCATCTACTGAGAATGCAGCCAGTATTTCCAAATACAGTTGGATTTCTGTCTTTTCCCTTCCACAAATTCTTTGTGACATCATACCTGTATAGTGGATCAATTTCATTTTATATTGTATGATTCTCTGGGCTGCAAACAATTGTGTTTTCCTAACCTTTTCATCTCTTCTAGGTCTTCCAGAATCGATTAACTTTCGTTTTACAGGTATGTGGATATTGGTTGCACATCACTCAATGTGTGTATTTTATACTTTTATACTATTTTGAAGACCTTAGGACCACCTTATAAACAGGAAATGTAGTGTCGAAATAGGAGACTTGGAGATACGTCAAACACTGCGGCGTCCTTGGTGCTCTCTAAGCTTCGTTGTTTGCTTGCAGATATTTCTTACCCAACTAGATAATATTAAATTTATTTTTTTATCCCACCTTTTTTATTTTTATCAATCACTTAAGGCAGCGAACATACCCAACGTTCTTTCCTTCTCTTTTTTTTTTCTCCACAAAATAAGAGGGATGACTTGAGATGAAAGAGAGTGACTTAGTTACCCAGTTGGCTTTTGTGCCTAAGGTGGGACTCGAACTCACCATCTCCTGGTGATTAACCCAAAGTCTCCCAATTGCCTTTCATGTCTAAAGTGGAACTAGAACTCACCATCGCCTGGAGATTGGCCCAAAGCCACCCAGCAGGCTTTCATGCCTAAAGTGGAACTAGAACTCACCATCGCCTGGTGATTGGCCCAAAGCCACCCAGCAGGCTTTCTTGCCTAAAGTGGAACTAGAACTCACCATCGCCTGGTGATTGGCCCAAAGTCACCCAGCAGGCTTTCATGTCTAAAGTGGAACTAGAACTCACCATCGCCTGGTGATTGGCCCAAAGCCACCCAGCAGGCTTTCATGCCTAAAGTGGAACTAGAACTCACCATCGCCTGGTGATTGGCCCAAAGCCACCCAATTGCCTTTCATGCCTAAAGTGGAACTAGAACTCACCATCGCCTGGTGATTGGCCCAAAGCCACCCAATTGCCTTTCATGCCTAAGGCAGGACTAGAATCTATGAATGGTCTTACCTGGAGCCCCTTTAATGTTATTGGGTAAAATGGAATGTGAGAATAGCCTTGCAAGACGGAAGGAGGGGCTGCTCCCTAAAGAAGGATCCGCTAAAAGGGGAAGGAGTTAGCATTTGAACAAGAGGTAGAGAAAGAAACTTTAGAAACGATCCATCCTATCTTTTCAGGAGGTAAAAAAGGACGGTAGGAGATCGGTACTTTCAGACTTGCAAGATTCTGTTCATGCAGCCTTAACAATAAAGTAGAGTTAGCTCATCGTGTTTCCTATCTGGTTTACCTGGCAAAGCTGACATTGAGACTTTATGAGTCAAACCCAACTGTTCTGACCAGGTTCCCAAACACGACAAGCACATGGTTTTTTAGTTAAATGTTCCCTTTATTAGGAGCGCCAGCAACCCCGGAAAAGAATCTCTCTCTCTCTCCCTCGCTCCCTCCCTCCCTCCCTCTCTCTCTCTCTCAGCAGGCTACGAAAGCCTCTAAAGTAGAGAGTCTGTTAAGTGCTTGTGGAAAGTGAAGCTCACTCCCTTTCCCCGTGAAACGGCTCCAACACACCAGGAGTCTCCCTCTCTCATTCAACACACGTGTAACAGAAGTCATGGAAGGTGTGCCCACTTTTTTTCCAGCAGCGGAGACACATACACACATGCTCTGAAGGCGCACCAGACTCTCAATGCCACAGATTCCAAGAAAGACCTCCGATTCAATTCTAGACAGGATTCAGAAGTTCAGAGTATCAGTGGCTGACTGACAGGGAGACAAGTAGTTGTCTGCCACACCTATTCGTCTCCACCCCCTGCCTTTTATCCCCGCCCCCTGCCTTTTATCCCCAGAACTAGGGTGGGGCTTAGCTAGCAGCGGTGGCTCTTCTGTCCTGAGGACCAGCCTATAGAGTCCCACTGTTCTCCTCTCCTCTGCCTTCTGCGCATCTGTGGGTCAGGCACAGGACCCAGCTGTTCCTCTTCTTTCTCATCAGCCGCCTCCAGCCAATGGATGGCCCAAGCTCCACCTCTATCTCTGACAGCGCCGTTCCCTCTTCCCCCTTGGAGCTCTCAGATTGATGCTGGCCCCCGGCTCCCGCTCCGCTTCCTCCTCTGATTCGGCTGCCAGAGGGGCCAGCGGCCGACAGGCCACAACACCATCGTTTTAGAGTTCAGCCAATCCACAGAAGGAAGGGATCATTTTAAGCCTGATTCTTTTATGCAACATTCTCACTCCAGTCCTTTCTTTCAGTGTCGGATGGAGAACATGTAAGTCCCGAGATGGCATTTACCATCCACTTGCTTTCCGCTGAGGTAGAGCCTCCGTTGTTCCAGATTACTGCACCGGTGCTCGAGGTCAGCCAAGGAGGCAGAGCTGCCATTGGTAAGGGGTTTATCAATGGGCTCCAGGTACACACTATGCTATATTTATAATTCCTAACGGTAGCAGTTCAATTAGGGGGCTTCCCATAAATTACTTGGCACCAGTCCAGAAACCGAATGTTCAGTAGAGGAATTAAACATCGATAAAAAAAGGTCTGGGAACCCACTTTCCATGTGGACATCAGCGAAGGGAGGAAGACGTAAAACGTAATTGAAGAAATCCACCTGGAACCATCACTCTGCATGGGATCCTTGCGAGTGTGAATCCTTTAACGTGGAAGCAAAGTGGGAGATTTAGCTCCTGCCTATGGTATTTATTTTAAGCTGACACATGAAGCTAATATATCAACCTATGCAGCCCTCTTTCGTTTCCCAATATTCAACCAATGAATCCAACTTCAAAGATGCATATAGTGATTTTGAACAGTGATCTTCATTATCGTCCAGTTTTGGTCGTCACCACGTATATAAACAAGATGTTGAAATTCTAGCAAGAGTGCAGAGAAGAGCAACAAGGATGATGAAGGGACTGGAGGCTAAAACATATGAAGAATGATTGCTGGAATTGGGTATGTCTAGTTTGATGAAAAGAAGGACGAGGGGTGACATGACAGCAGTGTTCCAATATCTCAGGGGCTGCCACAGAGAGGAAGGGGTCAACCTATCGTCTAAAGAAACCGAAACCAGAAGAAGCAATGGGTGGAAACTAATCAAGGAGAGAAGCAACCTAGAAATCAGAAGAAATTTCCTGACATTTAGAACAATTAATCGGTGGAACGATTTGCCTTCAGAAGTTGTGGGTGCGCCAACACTGGAGGTTTTTAAGAAGAGATTGGACAATCATTTGTCTGGAATGGTATGGCTCTCCTGGCTAGGCAGGGGGTTGGACTAGAGCACCTCCAAGGTCCCTTCCAACTCTGTTATTCTGTTACTAGGAAATCTGCCCTTGTACAGGTAGTCCTCCACTTAATGACCATAATGATACTTTCCCATTATGGTCTTAAGTCAAGATGGTTGCAAAGTGAGTCACCCCCATGACCAACCCGATTTTACAACCTGGTGGGTTGTGGGGTTTGGTTTTTTTTGGTGGTCTTCAAACAAACAGTACAGTTGTTAACCCAACCCATGATTTGCTAAAACCAGAAGTAAACACCAAGTTGTAAAACCCAGCATGAATGGCAGTCAGATGACTGTGGGATGTTTTAAAGAGCCGTAAACGTGAGCTGGTTGCCGAACACCTGAAGTGTCACGTGATTGGGGGTGAGTAGGCAGCTGTTGTATTTCGGAACCAGGTTGTAAGTACCTCTGATAGGAGATGACCAGGCTTAAGCCCAAAGGGAAAGGTCAAACAAGTCATCAGTCACGAGTCCCTGCGTGCCCGCAAGAGATCTAAGTCCAGCTCATCTTGAATGCCTTTCTTATTTCCCGCTAATTTCCCTTGACTGTTAGTAGTTCAGATTCTTGTAGAGAGCTTAAGCTTGCAATTAATCTTTATACTCATTTGAACTGCCCGAATCTCCTGATTTCCCCAGCGCTTGACACCTGTCAACTCATAAAACATGGGGGTAACTAGCGGAGCCCGGACAACACCTTTTTTTTAGGGTGGGGGGGGCGTGGTCTGTTATAACTTAAATGTCACTAAGTGAGTGGTCGTAAGTTGAGGACTACCTGTACTGTTATTGCTCAATAGCATACCAGGCGTTTTGATCAATGTTATGACCCAAGTTTTCGAATGCATCGATACCTGAAAGTCCACCGACTCCCTTATTTGCGTTTCTCACCTGCTTCTAAGTTGCAGTCTCCCTGGAGATCGGAAGCTAAACATCTAAACCTATTTTGCTTCCTCCCTCTCTATATTTGGATGGTTAAGGAATAAAGTTGGCGCTGAGTGACGGGCATATTGCAGCTGAGGACCTCTTCTTTGAAGTGGTAGAACCCCCTCACCATGGAGCTCTTCTCAGACACGGTTCCGGATTCCCAGTCTACATGGCAACAGGTAAGCTCGGGGGAAATTTCTCCTACTGTTTTGTCTGTGACCTTTTAGGTCAAAAGACACACACCTGTTAAGAAGAAGCAAAAATCCACTGAAATGCAACACGAATGCTTACCGATAGTCCTCACTTAATGGCCACAAATGAGGAGCAGCAACTCTTTGTCACTAAATGCCATGGTCATAAGTATCCTCTGACCATAACAGGCTTACTTCTGTTAAGTGACAGCTGTCCAGTTGGAGAATCCAGAAAAAGAAACTCCTGGGACATTATTTTACCAAGAGTATCAAACTTTACTGAATAAAACCACACTGGCACAGAAGAAGCAAAGCAGCTCTGGGTTTCCTGCCCAAAAGCAAGCATAATTCATTCTCCCTTTCCCCACGGACCACCCACAATCCATTATAGTGCACCAATCACTTCTGTTCATTTTGTTATGGGAACCAGCCGGCCACGGTGGGACATCTGCTCGGGGTGTCCTTGAGGGGGGAGCAATGTGTCCTGGGAACCGACAATGTTTAGATGCCATTCCCCTCCCCCCCTTGCATTCCATTTCACCCCCTGCCCTTTCGTTTGTCAAGCTGCCAGCGAAGTGGAATATAGGTGAACGTGCGAATCAGTCCTGACATTAAGTGAGTCACCACAGCTCATTAAGTCAGACATCAGTTGACCATGACTTGTGATTTTACTGCTGTCTTTCATGTTTAAGCAGGACTAGAATTCACAGTCGCCTGGTGATTGAACCAAAATCACCCAGCTAGCTTTCATGCTTAAAACGGGACTAGAATTCACAGTCGCCTGGTGATTGACCCAAAATCACTCAGCTGGCTTTCATGCTTAAGGCGGGACTAGAATTCACAGTCGCCTGGTGATTGACCCCAAATCACTCAGCTGGCTTTCATACTTAAAACAGGACTAGAATTCACAGTCGCCTGGTGATTGACCCAAAATCACTCAACTGGCTTTCATGCTTAAAACGGGACTAGAATTCACAGTCGCCTGGTGATTGACCCCAAATCACTCAGCTGGCTTTCATGCTTATAAGGTGGGGTTAGAATTCACAGTCGCCTGGTGATTGACCCAAAATCACCCAGCTGGCTTTCATGCTTAAGGCGGGACTAGAATTCACAGTCCCCTGGTTTCTAGCCTAATGCCTTAACCACTAGATTAAATTGGCTCTGTATGAATATGCTGGATATTTTGGAAGTCATATCTGCTGAGTTCCATGAATGAAGCGAGAATCTTCTCAATTGTTAGCCATTAAAGCCGAACTTCTGGATCACCAAGGAAAGTCTTTTCTGTACCTAGCTTCATTCCAGCTTGGAAAAAAACCTGGTGCTTCCTCACTTCATTCAGGGTGAATATTTGGTAAATTCACAGAGGGGTCTGTACTTAGACCAAAGCACGTTTCCGTATTTACTTAAGAGGAGTTTATCCTCACGTTACGCCAAAGAGAAAATCCTGATTTTATTATTTCTTTCTGGGAAGGTGATAGTTTCACCTATGAGGAACTCACCAGGAATGTATTGCATTATCTTCACGATGGCTCATCCTCAGAAGAAGACAGCATGGAAATTTCAGTCACGGACGGCACTACCAAGGACGTAGTTTTGCTCAAAGTGGAAGTCACTCCAGTGGACGTTAATGGGCCAAGGTTGGATCCTAGCTGCTCGCTGAGTATCACTGTGGCTGGTAAAAACTCCGTGATCATCACTCGATCCCACTTTGCCTACATTGTAAGTGTTGGATCTTTTTTTATATATATATATATCTCCCACAAGTTTAATCTGTATCTTAATATGTGGGTATCTTTGGTGGGTTCAAAGCAGTCATAGAGTTAAGGAGACAGAAAATGTAGGGTTTTTCATTTAGATTAGGGGTGTCCAACCTCGGCAACTTTAAGACTTGTGGACTTCAACTCCCAGAATTCCTCAGCCAGCTTTGCTGGCTGAGGAATTCTGGGAGTTGAAGTCCACAAGTCTTAAAGTTGCCAAGGTTGGACACCCCTGATTTAGACAGAAGGGAAAAGGGGAAGAACCAGAGAAAACTGACTTGGTTTTCCTCCTGTGTTATAAAAATAATTCAGTAAAAGAAATACACAGACAAACCACAAGCAATAAATCTTACTTTGAGATCAGAGGTTTCTTTCATGAGCAATTTGGAACACGAACAGCCATCATAATATAACAACATTTCAGTAAGCTAGTACTTACTAGCAATCCATTGCAAATGAGTTAAAGAGACAGCAGCTAACTCCAGAAAGGATAGCTACTATCAGTGGCCCTGATTTGAGATTTACTCCCTTCTTTTATACCCTTCTTTTTCTGAAGTCCACCCAGTGGTATGTAATCTTACTTGGATGTACTTCCCTGTTCCCTCATACTGTCCATCAGTTAATACCCACTTGTAGGTAGATGCCAACTCGCTTACCATCTGCTACTTTCAGTTCCCCTTTTTCTCAATGTCCCAGGCATTCGTGATCCAAAGTAGTTCTACTTTTGATTGTCCAGCAAATATATGCTTTTTGCAGAAATAGCAGATAGCAAACATACTGCTGTGCCTGCAAAATCGGCTGAGCAGATTGCAAGTATTTCACCATGCTTGCAAAATCAGCTCAGCCGGCGTTATTATATATTGTTAATTTGAGGCCTTCAGTTAGGCAGAGGCCTACACCAACTTTAGGGCCTAGTTGTCCTTTTCTCACACACGGTAGAAGTTTCTTGTGCAAAATTCAGTTTTTGAGCGATCGGGTCAAAACCTGGCAACCGAAGATCCAAGGGAATCCTAAGTTTAGAGCATTTCCTGAAGTTGATTTTGTTCGTTTTGGAATGATAAAGTTCTCAGCAGCTTCTGAAAGGACATTTTTCAGTGTCCCTGACAAATATAAAGGCCGCTGCTGATCATGTGACTGAAGACAACCTCTTTGTAACTCTGGTGTAAGACAGCCCATGTCTTGCCAAATTCTGGGGTCAAAATTTCTTTTTGTTATAATAACATCTCATGACTTGTGCCCATACCAAAAAGGAAGAATTTGAAATTCTCCAATAGAAATGATTGCAGTATGTTAATACAAAAGGCTCTGTAGATTGTACATAACCTTTTATGTTTAACCAACTACTTGTGAAAGCATTTCATTGCTGGAAAGCATCTCTTATTAATCCAGTTATGTTGAGAGTGCATACAACATACTAGGATAAAGCAGAATGGGTGAATGTACATGTCAATATAATTACTTAATAGTTCAGTTGTTTGCAAACCTAGCCAATTGGATTAATTCAGTAAAATTCAGTGATTTATTTGCAATGGGTTGATACCGTTTTAGCTTTTCCTGGTTATTTTCACTCAATCAATCACTCCTTGACTCTAATCCTGATCTTTCACGTTTTCGTTTTCTAAAACATCCCCAGCATCTGAAAAATACTGCAATGCTTCTTTTTACTGCTCTACAGGCAATCCTCGACTTACGAGCCTTAAATTTCTGTTGCTAAGTGAGACAGTTGTTAAGTGTCCCATTTTGCGACCTTTCTTGCCACAGTTGCCACAGTAAATCACTGCAGTTGTTGAGTTAGTAACCCGGCTCTTAAGTGAGTCTGGCTTCCCCATGGACTTGGCTTGTCAGAAGGTCGTAAAAGGGGATCACATGACCCCAGGGCATTGCAACCGTCATAAATATGAGTCAGTTGCCAAGCGTCTGAATTTTGATCACATGACCCTGGGGATGCTGCAATGGTTGTAAGTGTAATAAATGGTGAAAAGTCACTTTTTTCAGTGCCGTTGTAATCTCGAGCGGTGACTAAACAAACTGTTGTAACTCAAGGACTACCTGTACACACTCAACATACTCAGTTGTTTTGGTTCCTGAATCCTTTTCTTGATCTCATATAGGTAAGCACCCAGCGTTCACTGTCCTTAACAGAAGTAAATAAATGCACGTAATACAGGATCAAACAATAATTTCCTAACACTAGTTTTCCTTTAAGATAGCACAAGATTCTACTCACTTTCTATGTAGCCACATTATAGCAATAGCAATAGCACCTTGACTTATATACCGCTTCACGGTGCTTTACAGCCCTTTCCAAGTTGTTTACAGAGTCAGCATATGCCCCCCAAATAATCTGGGTCCTCATTTTACCCACCTTGGAAGGACAGAAGGCTGAGTCAACCTTGAGCCGGTTCCGATCAAACTCCTGACAGTGGGCAGAGTCAGCCTGCAATTCTGCATTCTAACCACTGTGCCACCACGGCTCATTACATACATACTCTTGGCTCACCTTTACCTTTCCTCAGATTGTATTTAATATTAGGATAATAAAACCTCAGAGATAACTTTCTGGGTTAAATATGATGGATGAAGCCTTTTTTTCAAGATTGGAGGAATTGTTCTTTATTTTTTTATTTAGATTAATTGTCAAATCAATCATTATCAAAAAGTGCCTCACCTCACAACACACTATAGCACAACCAACAGAGCTATGAAAAAGATACTACCATACATCAAAAATATCTCAGAAACAACCAACAGACTATTTATAATCAGAGTTGGAAGGGACTTTGTAGGTCATCTAGTCCAACCCCTTGCCCAAGCAGGAGACACTACACCATTTCTGGCAGATGGGAGTCCAGTTTCTTCTTGAAAGTTTCAAGTGATGGCACTCCCACAACTTCCAAGGGCAAGCTATTCCATTGGTTGATTGTTCTCACTGTCATAAAATTTTTCCTTATTTCCAGGTTAAATCTCTCCTTGTTCAATTTCCATCTATTATTCCTTGTCTGGCCTACAGGCACTTTAGAAAATAGCTTGACCCCTTTCTGTATTTTTTCTGTATAGAGAATCATGCTCTGTGCTATTTGAATCATACAGCATCACTGTAGCACACACACAGATCAACTAAAGCACTCCAAAACTTTATAACTTAACTAAGAAACCCAATAGCTCAAGAAATAAAAACAGATGTTACCTGCAACATACAGTGTAAAGGCTGTAACAGCCACTAAGTCAGACAAGAAGGAAACTAGCCGAGTGCATGCATGAAAACTCCTTAATCTCGCCATACACGGACAGATTTGATGATAATTTCAACTAGGAAACTATGAGCATCCTAGACCCAGCTAAATCCAAAAATGCTAGGGAATTTCTGGAAACTTGGCATTCAAACCAATCAGCCATCAGTTGGCACACAGAGTTTGCACACCGTTAATTAAAAGAGACAATAAAAAAGCTTAAAAAGGAAACAAAACAATGAGAACAGACCATTGCCAGCATTCAGATAAGCAGGGAATAATACCAAACAAACAATGAAAAAGAAAACAGTCAAGGAACTACCAAGGAGAGCCTGTTCCTCGGGATAATCCAGTGTCTATCCTTATCACTTCCTATCCTCTTCCTCTCCTTCTCAGCCACATGATGGCTTGCTTAACAACCACCGTTACTTATGATTGTAATGAGCAGTCTCTGTTACGCTTGTAAGTTAAGGACTAACTCTGCTTCATTTTTATTCTGCCTTTCCCCTCCAAATATTCAAAAAAGCCGCCCCCTTTCCCTGTTTTATCCTTATACCAATCTTAATGAGATAGATCAGACCAGAAGAGATTAGTCTTAGTGATTCAATGAGTTTCAGTGCTTATAGCGGCGAGGCACGGTGGCCTAGCAGTTAAGATGCTGGGTTTGTCAACCGGAAGGTTGGTAGTTTGAGATCAGAGTGCCGCACAACTGGGTGAGCTCCCGTTACTTGCCTCGGCTCCTGCCCACCTAGCAGTTCAAAAGCATGTAAATGCGAGTAGATAAGTAGGTACCACTTTGGTGGGAATGTAACAGCATTCCATGCGTCTCAGCATATAGTCATGCTGGCCACGTGACCATGGAAGCCTCTTCAGACAATGATGGCTCTCTCTATTAGGAAGCAGAGATGAGCACCGCCCCCCTAAAGTCAGACATGACTGGACAGGGGAAACTTACCAATTAATTACCATTAATCATAATTAATCCTAATGATTCTTTGAGTTTCAGTGTTATAGAGGGGAGGGTGGTGTCTTATCTCACTCATGGGGGAACAAGATGGATCATCTCCCAGGAGCATCGCTTAGCCTGCAGCGAGTCTGAATTATTCTAGCTTTCTTTTTTAACTTACATCCAGACAAAGGGGAACCTTGCCTGTGGCTATGCCAGGAAGCCAACCGCCTGGTTCTGACTTTCTGGCAGGTGGGAAGTTGGCCTGTGCTTTCTGGCATTTCATAGATCTGCTAGCACAATCTGGGCACGGAGGCCGATGTCCGTTCGCATTTTTATGATGCATAGACAACAGCTGATCCTGGGCCAGGAAATCGACCCTTGCACAAAGAAAACCAGGCTGTAATGTAGAAGGCTCACCTCCCCTTGACTGTTCCTGCCTGACAAAGGTTTTAGCCTGTTCTCCTACCTGCATCTTCAAGGAAGGGAGGGAAGGAGGAAAAGAAAGAGAGAGAGAGGGAGAGAGAAAGAGGGAGGAAAGGAGAGAGAAAGAGAGGGAGGGGGAGGGAGAGAAAGAGAAAGAGAGAGAGCGGGAGCGGGAGAGAGAAAGGAGGGAGAGAAAGAGAGAGGGAGGGAGAAAGAGAGAGAGGGAGAGAGAAAGAGAGAGGGAGGGAGAGAAAGAGGAGAGGGAGGGAGAGAAAGGGAGAGAGAAAGAGGGAGGGGAAAGAGGGAAGGAGAGAGAGGGGGAGAGAGAGAAAGGAAGGGAGAGGAAGGGAGAGAGAAAGAAGGAGGGAGGGAGGGAAAGAGAGAGAGAGTGGGAGGGAGAGAAAGAGAGAGGGAGGGAGAAAGAGAGAAAGAAGGAGAGAGAAAGAGGGAGGGAGGGAGAAAGAGGAGAGGGGAGGGAGAGAAAGGGAGAGAGAAAGAGGGAAGGGGAGAGGGAAGGAGAGAGGTGGAGGGAGAGAAAGAGGGAGGGAGAGGAAGGGAGAGAGAAAGACAGGGAGGGAGAGAAAGAGGGAGGGAAAGGGAGGGAGAGAAAGAGGGAGGGGAGGTGAGAGGGAAGGAGAGAGGGGGAGGGCAAGAGAGAGAGGAAGGGAGAGGGAGAGGAAGGGAGAGAGAGAGACAGGGAGGGAGGGAGAGAGACAGGGAGGGAGGGAGAGGGAGAGAAAGAGGGAGTAGGGAGAGAGAAAGGGAGGGAGGGAGAAAAAGAAGGAGGGAGAGAGAAAGTGAGGGGGAGAGAGAGAGAGGCAGAGAGAGATTTGATTCATATTGAGTCATGATAAATAAATAGTCAATAAATGAATGGTTGTAAATCGAAGACTACCTGTATTTGCAAGGGGTTTTCCTGCTATATCCTCCACTCTGTTCCAGTCTATAAGAGCCTCGCTGTTATGCCATCACTACCCTTCTTCCTTCCACATGCTCTTCAATCTTCTGAATTACAGCTGGTCCTCGATTTATGACCACACTCGAGCCCAAAATTCCTATTGCTAAGTGAGGCAATTGTCAAACGCTACAAACGCTCTGAAGTTAAATCAGTGATTCCTTTATTAGGAGCGCCAGCAATCCCGGCTAAAAGTTTCTCTCTCACCACAAGTTAAAAAGTCTGTCCAGCAGGGAGATGAATAGATGTGGCTGACTTTGCCACATCTATTCATCTCCGCCTCCTGCCTTTTATCCTCAGAGCTAGTGAGGCTTTGCTAGCAGCCATGGTTCTTCTGTCCCAAGGACCAGCCCATAGATTTCCACTGCTCTCCTCTCCTCTGCCTTCTGTGCATCTGAGTGTCTGGCACTGTACCCAGCTGCTCCTCCTCATCAGCCACCTCCAGACCTGGGGGCTGTTGACTCTCCATCTGAGGGCTGAGGATGGCCCAGGCTCTGCCTCTGTCTCTCTCTCTCTGTCTGACAACTCCATTTCCTCTTCCCCCTTGGAGCTCTCAGGTTGCCTTGATGCTGACCCTGACTCCCACACCTCCTCCTCCTCTGATTCGGCTGCTGGAGGGGCCAACAGCCGACAGGCCAGAACAGAACTACCTGTATTGTAAGAGAAGGACAGACAAAGCCTGAGGGTGGAGTCAAGAGAGGAACTGGCTTAGAGTCATTATGTTCTCGCAAGCGGTCTAAATCCAATCTCTCTTGAATGCTATTAACTCCTATCTAGCTCCAATTTAATGCTGACCGTTAGTTGGCTAGATTCATGTTTATAAGTATGAGCAATAAATCAGCTTGACTAGAACTTAAGGTTTCTTCCTGATTCTTCACACCTGATATGATTTATGTATATTTTCCCCTTATAAATATTGTGGTAATATTAGTGTAAATGAAGACTTGAGGATTTCTTAAAGGTTGACTGATTTCAAATAACATCTTGTATATGTGTAACCTTTACTGCTACAATTGATTTTGTGCTATTTATGGTTGAATAATTATTGATGAATGTGCTACATCCGTAGGTTTATTTTATTTTGTAATGTTTTGATATTGAAGTCATGAACGGTTTTGAAGAATCTTTTGCTTCATCGATTGCCTTTTTTCAATGAATAAATATATATGTACTCAATTAAAGGAGGCCAATAAACCCATTACTGAAATCATAATAATCAGCAGTTTTAAAAAAAAATCTTAACTAATTGGATGTACCTCTCTTAATTAAATGCTGTTTAAGTCAATGTATTAATTGGCAAAGAATCAAAGTTCTCCCCTTAATCAATTGATTCACCAGGCCAATCAATCCGTTGACTCAACTGATTAAAAAGTTTTTATTCAATTAGAATTGCAGTATATAATACTTTGCATAATTTTTTTTCTTTAACTTTACAATCAGTGCAACAGAATTTAAACAGAATAGTACAGAATAACATTATAGGAGCAAGATTGTTCTTATGTACAGTGCAGGCAGTCCATGACATATAACCATAATTAAGCCCAGAATTATGCTAGTTGTTACGGGGTAACCATATGACCATGTACGATTTAAAAACCCTTTTTGTGGTGTTTGTTAAGTGAACACCACAGTCATTAAATCAGCCTAACATCAATACCCGGGAAGATACTGGAAAAGATAATAAAAAAACAGATCTGCCAACATCTAGAAACAGGTAAAGTAATAACTAGCAGTCAGCACGGGTTTGTTAAAAACAGATCATGCCAAACCAATCTTATTTCATTCTTCAACACAGTGATGAAATTAGTAGATCATCAAAATACTGTGGACATAATATATTTAGTTTTCAGCAAGGCATTCAATAAAGTAGACCACAACCTACTTCTTAGTAAGCTAGAAAAAAAGTGGGATAGATAGCACCACCACTAGATGGATTCGCAACTGGCTGGCAAACCGTACTCAACAAGTAGTCCTTAATGGGTCTAAGTCTACATGGAGGGAAGTAAGCAGTGGGGTGCCACAAGGTTCCGTCTTAGCCCAGTACTCTTCAATATCTTCATTTACGACTTAGATGAGGGAATAGAAGGGGAACTTATCAAATTTGCAGATGACACTAAGCTGGCAGGAATAGCTAACACCCAAGAAGATAGGCTCAAGATCCAGATGGATCTTGACAGACTAGAACACTGGGCCATATCTAACAAAATGAAATTCATTGTAGAGAAAAGTAAAGTCCTACACTTAGGCAAGAAAAACCAAAAGTACACATACAGACTGGGTGAAACCAGGCTCAATAGCAGTAACTGTGAGAGGGATCTTGGAGTCTTAGTGGACAACCAGCTAAATAGGAGTCAGCAATGTGCAGCAGCAGCCAAAAAAGCTAATGCAATCCTAAGTCATATTAACAGAGGGATGCAGTCAAGATCAAGGGAAGTACTAGTACCACTCAACAAAGCCTTAGTAAGACCACACCTAGAGTACTGCATCCAGTTTTGGTCACCAAATGATAAAAAAGATGTTGAGACTCTAGAAAAAGTACAGAGAAGAGCAACCAGGATGATTAGGGGACTGGAGGCTAAAACATACGAAGAACAGTTACAGGAACTAGGCTTGGCTAGTCTAGTAAAGAGAAGGACCAGGGGAGACTTGATAGTGGTCTTCCAATATTTGAGGGGCTGCCACAGGGAGGAAGGGGTCAAGCTATTTTTTAAAGCTCCTGTAGGCCAGACAAGGAATAATGGATGGAAAGTGAACAAGGAGAGATTCAACCTGGAAACAAGGAGAAACTTTCTGACAGTGAGAACAATCAACCAATGGAAGAGAAGTTGCCCTCGGAAGTTGTGGGAGCGCCATCAGTTGAGACTTTCAAGAAGAGATTGGACTGCCATTTGTCAGAAATGGTGTAGGGTCTCCCGCTTGGGCGGGGGGTTGGACTAGATGACCTACAAGGTCCCTTCCAAATCTGATTATCTGTATCTGTATTAAAGGAATGTGACGGTTGTTCAATGAACTCATTACAGGTAGTCCTCCACTAATGACCAAATTTGAGCCCCAAATTTCTGTTGCTAATTGAGACACTCATTAAGTGCATTTTGCTCCATTTTATGACCTTTCTTGTCACAGTTGCCAATAAATCCCTAACACAGTTGTTAAGTGAATCTCATTTCTCCATTGATTTTGCTTGCCAGAAGGTTGCCCTGCAACTGTCATAAATATGAATCAGTGGCCAAGCCTCTGAATTTGGATGACTTGACCATGGGGATGTTGTAATGGCTGTAAGTGTGAAAAATGGTCATGAGTCACTTTTTTCAGTGCCATTGTAATTTGGAATCATCACTAAATGAATTGTTGTAAGTCAAGAACTACCTTCATATCCAGGGGGGTCTTTCTTTCTTGGAACTGGAAGTAAACGCTGGAAAATGGCCAAAAAACCCAAAAAGGTCATAATGTGTATTCATATGACTGTAGGTTGCTGCAAACGGCCATAAATACAAACCAGTTGAACCAAGCGCCTAAATGTGATCATGTGACCACAGGGCTAAAGGTCAGCTCTTGGAATTTTGAAACTTGGTCATAAGTGACCAGTCACAAGTCAAGAGCTTCCTTTATAGCTTTCAAATATACTAAAGGCAGGACTCTTCTTTTCAATCAGTCAAATAGTTGGAAGGGACCTTGGAGGTCTTCTAGTCCAGCCCCCTGGTCAAGCAAGAGACCCAATACCATTTCAGACAAGTGGCTGTCCAGTCTCTTCTTAAAAACCTCCTGTGATGAAGCACCCACCACTTCTGAAGGCAAAGCTGTTCCTTAGTTCCAGGTTGCTTCTCTCCTTGATTAGTTTCCATCCATGGCTTCTTGTACTGCCTTCTGGTAGTTTGGAGAATAGATTAGGTTAGGTTAGGTTAGATTAGACTAGATTAGATTAACAGAGTTAGAAGGGACCTTGTGTTCTGACCCAAACCCTTTTCCAATAAAACAAACACGAACCAAAGGGAACAGAAACCTTTTAATGATTCTTACAAATCCCCGGTTAAAAGGCTGCTGCAAACTTTGATAAGCACAAACCTTGCCAAAACTGTGCGAGGCTTGCCAAGAATAACAGATAAGAAATATTTCACAAGAGTCTTCAGAAACCAACTTAAGATATTGCAATGTCCACAAGGCTGGAGTTTCAAAACGTTTTTTGCTTCGTGCAAAGAACATCCGATTCACAGCCGGCTTTTATCTTCTTGAAGGAGGGGCCATTACCTTGCAGCCTTACTCCCGAGTCGCCCGTGCTGTTGCAGCTGCTGTTTCATACGAGCAATCCTGCGCGCACGCATACTTGGCACAGGCTACTCAGGAACCTCCTCATCGCTGCTGCCAGCCCCCACAATCTCTGAAGGCAGCAGTCCACTCCCTAATGGTCCTGACCCCTCATCTGAGTCCTCGCTCTCCTCAGCTGTCCGCACCTGCTGCCGGCTAACCACAACATTCCCAGGCAATAGACCCTACCCCATTTCAGACCGATGGCAGTCCAGTCTCTTCTTGCAAGCCTCCAGTGATGAAGCTCCCACTACTTCGAAAAGCAACTTCTGTTCCATTGGTTGATTGTTCTCACTGTCAGAAAATTTCTCCTTATTTCTAGGTTCAGTCTGTTTCCATCCATTATTCCTCGTCTGGCTTTCGAGCGCTTTGGAAAATAGCTTGGCCCCTTCCTCTCTGTGGCAGCCCCTCAAATATTGGAACAATGCTATCATATCACCCTTAGTCCTTCTTTTGTCTAGAATAGCCAGACCCAAATCCTGCAACCATTCCTCATATCTTTTAGTCTCCGGTCCTATAATCCTCTTAGTTGCTCTTCTTTGCACTTTTTCCAAAGTCTCGACATCTTTTTTGTAATGTGGTGACCAAAAAAAAAAAAAAAAATCTGGCATCTTTCCTATTTTGTTCAATGATTATCTTAATGGATATGACAGTGTTTTTTTTTCTCTTAATCTTACCTCTGTTCTTAGGATGACAATTCCCCAGATTCTGAGATAAGGATTCAGCTCATTTCTCTTCCGATGTACGGCAGTCTTATGCGGACAGCCTTTGGAGGGCAATCGGATGAGTCTTCGGAGGTCTATAATTTCACAATGGAAGACATTAACCAGCAAAGAATCAGGTAAACGTTTGCGGCTGCGCCTAAGAATTTTCTCCAATTTTCTCATAATGAACGTCACAAGGCTTGTGACGTTCATTATGAGAAAATTGGAGAAAATTCCAATTTTGTGTGTGAAAATTCCTGCGTGTGATATGTGTGAACTTCTTCAAAAACAGGCCCTAGCGCTCTTTCTCTTGAATAGTTGCAGAGGTGGTATTCAGCAGGTTCTGGAGAACCGGTAGCGGAAATATGGAGTAGTTCGGAGAACCGGCCAATCCCACCTCTGACTGGCCCCGCCCCCATCTCTTCTCTGCCTCCCATTGAGTCCCAGCTGATTGGCTGGGTCTCCTTTGGTTGCCCTGCACGGGAGAACGGAGCTGGAAAGCAGGTTAGTGGAGTGGGAAGGCAATGGGGATTTTGCAGTATATCCTTCCCCCAGGAATGGGGAGGGAATGGGGATTTTACAGTATCCTTCCCCTGCCACGCCCACCAAGCCACGCCACACCACGCCCAGCAAGCCACACCTACAGAACCGGTAGTAAAAAAAATGTTGAATCCTACCACTGAATAGTTGGTGAGTTGGCAATTGAAATATTCAGGGTTTTATTGCACATTCTATACTCTGCTAGGGTGTGTGTGAAGGTTGGAACGAATGAAACTGGGAAGCAGGAACTATAGAAATGAAAAAAAGAAAATTCCTGAAAGAAAAGACATCGGTTCTTAAGGTATATTTTTCCCTTAAAAACAAGAGTCGTGACCTTAACGGCTGAGAGAAAAAAAAGATTAGGGAGAGATTTGAAAAAGTACCAGTCTTCAGAGTCTTCCCCCCCAAGCTATTCTTCTTTTGAGATTCTCTGATTTATCATTTAATGCTGGAGGCAAATATAGGTTTCCACCCCCCCCGCAAAAAAAAGGATAATTGAAATCGGTGACCTTCATACAGAACAGAAAAGCATGGGTCTACATGAGAGGCATGGACTTCCGGCAGGAGTGATTTAATATTTTTTTTAGCCTGCCTTTATGACTTTTATAAATCAATCAATACTTATTTATAAAAAAAACCTAATGCTCCATCCTCCTCCTATTTTCCCCATTAAAAAAAAACTCTGAGGTGGGACGGGCTAGAGAGAATGACTGGCTCAAAGTCTTCTAGCT
The DNA here is from genome assembly GCF_049901715.1 of Pseudonaja textilis. Classification (NCBI taxonomy): domain Eukaryota; kingdom Metazoa; phylum Chordata; class Lepidosauria; order Squamata; family Elapidae; genus Pseudonaja; species Pseudonaja textilis. Next base: position 8,912,850 of record NC_141995.1, read on the forward strand.
GTCTTTTCATGCTTAAGATGAGACTAGAACTCATAGACTCCCAGAGTCACACTACTCAGCTTTCATGCCTCACACGGAACTGGAACTCGGTCTCTTGAAAATTGGCTTTAAATCATCCCGCTGGTTTCCATGCCTGAAGAGAGACTAGAACTCGGTCTCCTGGTGGTTGGCCCAAAGTCACCCAGCTGTTCTGGCCTAGGCTTCCCCAACAGCATGAAGCCGACTCCTCGTCCCGATAAACCCCTTTTATTTCGTCTACAGTGAATTCCTCTCCAGCAAAGTCCTGGCCCACAGTCTTTCAAGAGGATTCACAATTACAAACCTTTATCAGGCTTGGAGAGTTGCCAGGCCGATATCCTTCAGACGCTACACTGTAGCAAGAATGCAGGAACAGATCTTCACCCAAATGAACTAATTGTCTCCTGCAAAACCCCACTCCCCTTTTGCTCCTCTTTTATTCCCTATGGGAGGGGCCACTCACCGTCCACCTGTGCCTTTACTCCCAAGTTGACCTTGTTCCTTAGCTGTTCCCTTCTTCTAGCAGCTCTGTGCATGCACGTACTGGGAACAGGCTCCAGCTGTTCTTCTGCCTCACTGATGTCCGACTTTGAAGGCAGCTGATAACTGTCAGATGGCCCTGGCCCCATCTCTGCCTCCGACACAGAGCACTCGCCAGAGCCTTCCCCAGACTCCAGGACTGGCCCTTGTTCCTCCCCAACATCTTCACTGTCCAAATCTGCTGGCCGCTGGTGGGCCATAACACCAGCCAGCTTTCATGCCTCAGTCAGAACTAGAACTCAGTCACCTGGAGATTGTTCCTAAATCACCCAGCTGGTTTTCATGCCTCGAGGGGAACCAGAACTCACAGTCTCCTGGTGATCGGTACCGCTGGCTTTCATGCCTAAGGCAAGACTAGAACTCACAGTCTCCTGGAGATCGACCAAAAATAACCCAGCTGGCTTTCATACCTAAGGCAGGATTAGCACTTACACTCTTTTGATTTCTAGCCTGAACAAAGACAGCTGAATTCTGAACACTATGAATTATTTTATAAGGAGGAATGGGGGTGTTTCTCTTTGGGGACCGTGAGATTCTCCATCAATCCTTAAAGCCTGTCCTGCTAGATCTTACTTGCTCAGTGTCGTGAATACAAGCAATGGCACCATTATATTTGGTGTCTTTGGGGGCACAAAGAAAAGACCGTTCACGATTGGGACATGTTCATTTGTTTTTATCCTGAAGGATGTGCTTTTAGCAAGAACAATGGGTTTTCATCCAGACCTGGTGACATTGGGTGGCCTTCAAAGAAGTGGGCCAGTAGAAATTGGGAAAATAGTATTATGTATAGTGGAGACATAATACTGTAGAATACGTTATAATTATTATGTATATGTAAATGTTAGAAGTTGAAAGATTATTATTTATACCTAGATAGTATTATTATTGTTATTACTATTGTGTATAATATACATTAACCCAGACAATTTACTGTTCACTAAGCACTTATGGATGCTTAGGTAGGTAGGTAGGTAGGTAGGTAGAGATATAGATAGATAGATAGATAGATAGATAGATAGATAGATAGATAGATAGATAGATAGATAGAGAGATAGATAGATAGATAGATAGATAGATAGATAGATAGATAGATAGATAGATAGATAGATAGATATAGATATAGATATAGATATAGATATAGATATAGATATAGATATAGATATAAAAAGTGGGCCAGGAATCCATTTTTCCTGCAGTTGAATATACCTCTGAGAATCTCTGTTATGGTTTTGTTTTAAGCCCAGAAGGAAACATTTCAGTGATGGGATTCAAAAAATTTTACTACGAGTTCTGTGGGCGTGGCTTGGAGGGTGTGGCAGGGGAAGGTTACTGCAAAATCCCCATTCCCTCCTCGCTCCTGAGTGAAGGTTACTGCAAAGTCCCCATTCCCTCCCCACCCCACTAACCTGCTTTCCAGCTCCGCTCTCCTGTGCAGGGCAACCAAAGAAGACCCGGCCAATCAGCTGGGACTCAATGGGAGGCAGAGAATAGATGGAGTTGGTGGGGCCAGTCAGAGATGGGATTTGCCGGTTCTCCGAACTACTCAAAATGTCCGCTACTGGTTCTCCAGAACTGGTCAGAACCTACTGAATGCCACCTCTGAAACACTTCCCCCATTTCCTGCACATCTCTGCTTCTCTGGATCCATCCCAGTGACATTTCTTTCCTCTTGCAACCGATTTTTTAATTTCATGTCAATCCATGAATCATCACCTTTCTCAATGTGGCTCCCCCCACCCACAGTTGTGTTGCTATTAACATTCCCCATCCTGCATCGTCAACAGCTTCCATCTGGCAGATTGAAAGGGCACCGGATTGATTAAAAAGTTAGAAATAAAATGCAGTCTTCCTCGTTAACTATTTTTCCCCCTCCTAGCTATTAACATCCCTCCCAGTAACATGAAAATGCAAGCAGCTTATTCCCCAAAGCAAACAAAATGCAATTAGAGGAGATTAAATTGTTTGTCGGTGGCACGCTTTGGTGTCCCTACCTTACCGCCCCAGGTCAGCGCCTTCCATTTTTAATCCTGCAGATACTTCACCGAGCTCGAAGCTGTGCTCAATCAGCCAATCACAGATGTCTTCTACTTCTCTGTGTTCGACGCTGACAACAACCAACTTGACAGCCAGATGTTCACCGTTACTGTCACAGCAGCCCAAAGTGTGCCTCCGGCTATTACCTTTTCGGACCGAATTACGGTACGTCAGTAACCCTGTGAGATTCAACGCTGAATTATGTGGAAGGTATAGTCCTTGACTTACAACCTACAGTTGAGCCCAGAATTTCCATTTGTTAAGCGAGAGAGCCGTTAAGTGAGTTTTGACCCATTTTACGACCTTTCTTGCCACAGAAATCAGGAAAGAACTGCAGGCGTTAAAGTTAGTGACACGGTTGTTCAATGAATCTGACTTCCCCATGGAAACTTTGCTTGTCAGAAGGTCTCAAAAGGTGATCACATGACCCCGGGATACCGCGACCATCATTAATACATGGCAGTTGCGGAGTATTTGATTTTTGATCATGTGACCAAGGGGATATTGCAACCCCATAAGCCGGGGTGGGCTTCAAAAATTTCAGCAAACAGTTCTCTCCCCGGCAATGGGGGGGGGGTACTTTTATCCTCTCTGGGCTCCGGAGGCTTTCCTTGAGGGTGAAAACAGCCTCCTGTGGGCTCTGGAGGCCATCCAGACGCCAGAAACAGGCCTGTTTCCAGCCTCCGGGAGGCTCATTTTTCACCCTCCCCGACCTTTCGCACGGGCCCTGCACTTACCCCACATCCAAAACAGGCCACGTGAGGAGTCCTAGGAAGGGAGAGATGGGGTGGGTGGGGCCAGCCAGGAACGGGATTTATCGGTTTGCTGAACTGCGCAGGATCTTAACAAGAGGATCGCCCGAACATGTGCGAACCCATAGCAGCCTGTTATGTCTCACCTGTACAAAAGAGGTGAGAAGTCCAAATTTCCAACTGAATACAAACAAGCAAGCAAATCCAGTAATTATAGAGTTAAATTCCCTGAGCCGATAAAGTTCTTGGCAGTCTCACACGCGCTGTCTGCCAAGTCCGACAAGAAAGCAGGAATATAAATCACACAAGCTGTCACCACACACAGGATATTCCGGAGCTCCTCTGAATAAGTCACATGTTGTCCCGAACAAGTTCCCAGAGCGAACACACCCACTTTTATTCCCTGTGGGGCGTGTCAGTCCCTCAGCTCAGTCTCTGATTCGTCCCTTCCTCCTGCGTTGCAGCTCACACTTTTGCCTGCAACGTTGTCTCGCATCAAGCCAGCATTCCTCTGCTTGATTCTCAGTCAGAGACTCCGATATTCCCTCCTCCTTTTCCTGATTAGCCTCAGGTCTTCCCTCCCGGTTATCTGCCGACACCTGAGGCACAATCAGGGAGGAAGGCATTGCCGAAGAGGAAGGTCCTGGGGAGGAAGGCATTTCCAAAACCTCCTCTTCCCCATTGTCCAAGTCTTTGTCCTCTAACAAATCAGGCTCAAACCTCAGAGCCACAACAGCAGCCCATCCTTGGTCATAAGTATGAAAAACAGTCATAAGTCTCTTTGTTTAGTGCCATTGTAAGTTCAAACGGTCACTGAAGGAATTTATTTAGTGACCGATGTAAGGTGTAAGTTGAGGATAAAGCACTGGAAAGCAGTATATAAGTCTAAGTGCTATTGCTATTATACATTACGGGGATTACCCCATACGAAGTATTTCAGATCACAAATATTAAGAGGTGGAGGGTAAAATAGAAGCCTTTTTTTGTAAGTAATGCTCAAAATCAAATTTCCAGATAGAGCAGAATGATGTTTTTTGTGTCCAGGTAGAAGAAGGGGGACGAACACCACTGCAGCCTCACCATACCCTTGGCCTGGAAGGTGGCCTTGCTGAAGAAGGCCTGCTTGTAAAAATCACAAGTCTTCCAAAATACGGGTACATTGAAAACACCTGGACAGGTAACGTGCGATTTCATACAGTCCTCGATTTACGACTACTAATTTTCCAAATTCTGGAGTTCCAGATTTTTCCATTGCAAAGCAAGGCAGCTGTTAAGAGGCGGCTTCTGCCCCAGATCTTGCTGATCGGGGCTCTCGGACAAAGAAGCACGGACCAAAGCTGCGGACAATCGCGGTCAGTGGTCCGTCCTCAGGGAAGCCTCGTCCAACCCCCTGCCCAAGCAGGAGACACCACACCATTTCTGACAGAGGGCAGTCCAATCTCTTCTTCAAAGCCTCGACTAATGAAGCTCCCACAACTTCCGAAGGCAACTTCTGTGGCATGGATTGACTGTTCTCACTGTCAGAAAGTTTCTCCTTATTTCCAGGTTGAATCTCTCCTTGTTCAGTTTCCATCCATTATTCTTTGTCTGGCTTTCAGGTAACTTGGAAAATAGCTTGACCCCCTCCGCTCTGTGGCAGACCCTCAGATATTAGAACACTGTTATCATGTCTCCCCTGGTCCTTGTCTTCAGACTAGCCAAGCCCAGTTCCTGTAACCGTTCTTCGTATGTTTTAGTCTCCAGTCCCCTCATCATCCTGGTTGCTCTTCTCTGCACTCTTTCTAGAGTCTCAGCATCTTTTTTATAGTGTGTTGGCCAAAACTGGATTCAGTACTCTAGGTGTGCTCTTACTAAGGCTTTATAGAGTGGTATTAGTACCTCACTTGATCTCGATTGTATCCCTCTGTTAATGCAACGTAGGATTGCACTAGTGTCAGGGTTCCAACAAATCCACCCCCATTCAAATCAAAAGTCTCTAGCCACATCTCAGAGAAAAGAAAATTGATTTATTAGAAGTAGCCATGCTGGCATTTTGCTGGGTGCAGCCAATACTAAATGACATCATACATTTCCCCCTTGACCCTGGTCTTCCCTAACCCTAACCCCCTGGATGTGACTTCTCCAGTGGGACACATCCATCTCCAAGAGTCATCCATGATGCTCTCCAATAACCTTCTTACGCTCTGACACCTTTGGGCTGCTGGGGTGATTACCTAGGCAAACAAGGAATGCCTTGTCTTCCCCTGCTCTCTTTTTCTGGCAGCTAAAAAGACCAAAGAAGTGTCTTTTTAGTTGACATTTAGCTTTTTTGGCTGCTACTGCACACTGTTAGCTCCTATTTAGCTGGTTGTCCACTAAGACTCCAAGATCCCTTTTCACAGTTACTGCTATTGAGCCTGGTTTCACCCAGTCTATATGTGTGTACTTTTGGTTTTTCTTGCCTAAGTGTAGGACTTTGTAAGCATGAGAACCGGTCATAAGTCACTTTTTTCCATGCCGTTGTTCAAACTGTCACTAAATAAAGGGTTGTAAGTTGAGGAAAGCCATTATTTTGTTGTGAAATACTGTTTGTTACGGTGCATATGCAAAAACGTGACTGCAGTGAGAATTCTGTACGGACAGGAATGGAAAGGTACGTCATAATGAAAGAATCATTGGAGTAAGTGATGGAACTAGCAGTGATGGCATAATTGACTCTTTTAATTAGAGAAAGGAATATATTCAGTTTTATTTTCTACTTGGAAACCACTTCTGGACTTTGTGCTCAAGACAGAAAAAAATATTTTTGGGGTTTAGTTGATTAATCTAGTTTGTTGTTACAGAAATGGGTAGTACGTCTTAAGTTGGTAAAATAAAAAGCTGAGGATTTAATTCTATTTTGTACTTTACTGTGCTGGAAAAGGTTGGAAGTCAATACTTTTTCCCCCATTTCCTCTACACTTTTCTTTCCCATTTCTATCCCTTCCCCATTTTCCTATAATCTTTATTTTTATTTATGTTTGACATTATGATAAGCTTAATAAAATCAAAGCGAGATGGGCGGCAAACATTTCCAACAAATAATTAAATTTTTGATTTGCTATATATGCAAAAACCTGACACAGAATCAAGTTATTGTCCCTGCTTTAAAAAAGAAAGCAAAAAAAAAAATTATTTTAAAAAACCACACTTTCCTTGTAAATACCTTTTTCCTTGCAGGCAGACGCCTTGGTTTTGGAAAATCCGAAAGTTCTGATTTTTCTTTCTCACTTCAAGATGTGTTGGAGAACCGTATTTATTATTTTCAGAATGTCCATGAAAGTATTGAACCATCGATGGACAGCTTTAGTTTTTATATCAGTGACGGCTTCAGCCAGTCAGAAATCAGCAGTGTCAACATTACGATTAAGGTAATTGAATTCACTGTGTAGTTTTCGTTTGTAAAACTGTTCTGATAGCAGAAATAGTGTCTGGGTTCAAGCAAATTGCTAAACTGTACTTTGTTGAGAAAGGCAAAAATGACTCAGTTCACACCTGATTGAAAGCACAAACCACAATTGTTATTGAGGCTGATTAATTGTCAAGAAGTCAGTAAGTTAAACTCAGCAAATCGCATGATTACTCAATGTGAATCAAGTCTCTCTCTCTCTCTCTCTCTCTGTCTTTCTCTATCTGTGTCTCTCTATCTCTCTCTGCATATGTGTATGCACATGCATCTATATATGCACACCATACACAAACACATTAACCACTAGTAGCTGCAGTTTCTACACCCAATTAATACAAATACACAACATGTACCAGGAAAATACAAATTCAGGTTTCTGGTTTCTTTCACGAAATGCCCTGATGCTTGAAATGTTTTCAGTTAGATTTCCTTTCAAAATGTATTCAAAATTATTACGAATGCTGCTCTAAAGCCATAGGACTCTTATATTTCCATAATCTTATTTCTAGATTTCATAGCTTCTCGTGGCCTTTCCTCTTCTGTTTCAAGAACCAGTTGTTGAACTTAATTTTTCTCCCCGTGATTTTCCTTCTGTTCTTGTAGCGCCTGAATGATGAACCGCCTGAGGTAAAGGTGAGCCCTGTCAGCGTGCGTGAAAACACAGGAGTGGTGATTAGGAATTCCTCCTTGAGGCTAAGGGACTTGGACACTTCGAATGACCTTCTGGTTTTCACGATAACCAAGGCACCCGTTCATGGTGAGACATATTATTGTAGTAAAGCTGAAGAAATAGCATTAGCAATTAGATTTATATAGAAATCTCCTAGTTGTGGTTTCTTTATGCAGTATGGATTACAGCAAGAGATCCAAGCAGTTCTTGACTTATGGCCACAATTGAGTCAAAACTTTATGTTACTAAGTGAGACATTTGTTCAGTGAGTTTTGCCTCATTTTACGACCTTTCTTGCCACAGTTGTTAAGTGTCTCACTATAGTTGTTAACTTAATAATAATAATAGCACTTAGACTTATATACCGCTTCACAGTGCTTTACAGCCCTCTCTAGGCGGTTTCCTGAGTCAGCCTCTTGCTCCCAACAATCTGGGTCCTCATTTTACCCACTTGGGAAGGAGGGAAGGCTGAGTCAACCTGGAGCCTGGTGAGATTCGAACTGCCGAGCTGCAGGCAGCAGAAGTAACCTGCAGTACTGAATTCTAACCACTGCATCACCAGAGCTCATGCATGGTTTAAACTGGCTTCCCCATTGACTCTGATTGTCAGAAGATCACAAAAGGTGATCAATGATCTAGGGACACTGCAACCTTCATAAATATGAGCAAGTTGTCAAGCATCTGAATTTTGATCACATGACCACAGGGAGATGCTACCACGGTCGTAAGTGTGAAAAACGCTCATAAGTCACTTTTTTCAGTGCAGTTGTAATTTTGAATAGTCACTAAACGAACTGTTGTATGTGGAGGACTAGCTGTAGGTGTGTATTCTCATATTGCCACTGTTCTTATTCTGTGGTAAAGGGTTCTAAACACTCATAGTATGAAGAAGTAGTAAGTTAGGAGTAGAATTAAGATATTAATGCAATAGAGAGAAAACTATCTGTGAGGAACTAACTCATAATTCTCGACCTACTCTCAGGATACCTGTACAGAAGAGAATCTCTGCATTCTCTGGAAAATGGACAAGCTCTCGCTGAGGGATCCACTTTCACCTTCCAGGATGTCCTGGAGGAACTGATCGTTTATAAATTGAACAGTTTGGTAGCCCAGAGTGACGAGTTCCAATTTTCACTCTCAGACGGCCTCCACATTGAGACAGGGAAAGTGGAGTTTGTGGTAGCCTCACCAAGGATGGACCTTCCCAGATTGGTCACGAACAAAGGCCTACAACTTCCCGCTGGTAAGAAAAAAAAAATCAATTCTGAATATGATTTTCTGAAGTCCCCTTATTCAAATTCCCAAGTAGCTAAATTTCGTGAAGATTCCTGCCAGACCTTCAGCTTTTATATTTCTTGGTCAACAGACTTGGAAGCCCCCCCCCCCCGTGTTGTTCTAAATTGTCCCCACCATTTGGAGATCTCAGGTGCATGCAGTGTGTGTTGTGGCCTGCCAGCTGCTAGCGGAGCTGGTAGCAGAGTTGGACAGTGAGGAGGTTGGGGAGGAACATGAGCCAGTCCTGGAGGCTGAGGAAGACTCAGATGAGGGCCCTGTGTCAGAGGCAGAGATGGGGCCAGGACAGTCTGGCAGTCATCAGCTGCCTTCGGAGTCAGACAGCAGTGAGGCAGGGTGTAGAGTTGTAATTGCAGGAATGTTCCAATCTCGGATGGCAAACCTCAGATAAAGAATGTTTCCAAGCAAATACAACTCAGGTAAACAAAGTCACTAATCTAAAGGAAGGTTAGAGAGAGGAAGTAAACATATGCTAGACTTTAACTAGAGATAATTAATTGTATGGATTACTATGCTAAACAGTAAGGAAAGTTAAGCAGTAACCAAAGTTAACCAATGATGGAGGATACTTAAAAATGTGTATAAATGCAAGACTAGACTCCAATAAAGATCACCATGATTCAGTTGTTCATGATCAAACAACTCGACTGCCTCGTCATTACGACAGCAGGGGAGCAGCTGAAGCCAGTTCTCAGCCTGCGCATGCGCAGAGCTGCCAAAAGAAAAGAACAAGTACGAACTAAGGGTCAACGTGGGAGTAAGGCCACAGGTGGATGGTGAATGGCCCCTCCCATAGGGATTAAAAGAGGAGCAAAAGGGGAGGGGGCTTTTGCAGGAAACAATTCGTTCATTGCAGCAGTGTGAAGATCTGTCTGTGCATCTCAGAGACTCTGTGCTGAGCCCTTCCTTGTCAGCACTGCGTTTGAAAATATTTAGTTGGCAGCTCTCCAAACTTGATAAGGTCCGTGCTCCTAATTACACCCTTGAAAGACTGTTTGCCAGGCCTTTGGCTGAATTTGAATGCAAGAAATTCACCTTTGTTTAATAAAAGGGGTCTTGCTGGGACAGAAAGTCTGCTTAGTGCTTTTTGGGGGAAGCCTAGGTCAGAACAGTGTGGTATTGGCTCTACGGAAGTCAGCTGGGAACTCCCAGAGACTATAAATAATTGAAATTAACCGATAGTTGAGTGGAGAGAACTTCAACCAATTGACATTCATTATTTCTAATTAAGAACGGCTAGTCACTGAATGCTGTTCCTGGAGCGATGTTTCCTAGTCTTGGCAACTTTAAGATGCGTAGACTTCAACTCCCAGAATTCCCCAGCCACAGGGCCTTCGAGCATCCAATGTATGTGACTTAAAAAATCAGATGTTATCCTTTTCTTCTCCAGAAAGAAGATAACACATTTCTAGTTTTTTTCCTTTCTCCACAGGCATTCGGTCCACGTATTTCTTGAGTTGTATTGAGTGGGGGTGGGGGAATCTGTCTGGTTGCTTGCAAAGCATCATTTTACATAGACTGTCAAAGTTGAGGGATCTATTTATTTTTTTTCCCCTAAGCTTCGGAAAGAATTCTCCCTTCACCACGGTGCCAAATCAGTGTTACACAGACAGCTTTGTGAGGCTGCGGTTTCAGGAGACCCTGTGAGAAAAATAAAAACAGGCTAGAAAAATTGAATTGGAAGCCTTTCTTGTAACCGAGGTGAACAAAAACCTGGCCAGAAGTTGGTAGATGGGGGTCACATCAGACAATCTCTCTGGTTTGGAGAAGAAATATTCCCAAATGTGTGTTAGAATGGAGGTTCATTTATCTCTGATTTTGTGGGAGGGGAAAAATAGTGAAGTCTGGTCCCACCATACGGCACCTACTTCTAAAATTCCGTCAAGGTAATTGCAGGGATTAATCCAGGCAAACCCCAGGAATTAACATTGACTTGAAGGAAATCAATCAATCAATAAGCAAATATGCTAGGAGTGGTGTAGGTGGAGTTCTTGCCTCACAGTCAGGAGGCTATGAGTTCGATCCTAGGTAGAGGCAGGTATTTCTCTCTCTAGGCACAATGAGAAAATATCTGCTGAACAAAACTCTGTATTGGCGACAGGGAGGGCATCCGGCCAGTAAGTACTCTATTAGCTCCATTCAGCTGCCCAGATTCAACCCCGCAAGGGATTATGGGGTCGTTAAAATGATGATGTAGATATACAAAATATATAAATATATAAGATAGAGAATAGTTATAGATAGAGATAATAGTTATTGGTTGATGTATATAAAGTATAAGATGATTTATAAGATGACTATATGTGTCGATGTCAGAATGCTGTCACATATATGAATGTGATTTGTATTGGTGGAATATACAATAAAAATATATTTTAAAAAAAAGATGATGATGATGAATAAGCAATATGCTGTCGTTCCCAGAATAATTAAGCAAGAAACTTAATGTTGTTTGTGCCTGTTTGTTTCCCCACTTTAGGGTCTGTGGCAGTCATCACAAACCAGCATTTAAGAGCCACAGATCCTGATTCAGATGACCTGTCTATCAGATACATCATGAAGAAGGACCCAACCTATGGATCGTTGCACTTGCATAAAAGAGATTCTTTGACGCACATCTCTGCTGGGGGACCAGCCAAAAGCTTCACCCAGGCAGATATAAACAAAGGTGAAGTGCTCTCTGGTTCTTTATCGGTAAAATTCTGGTGTTTATCTCTGAGTTGAGTTGCATAGCACAGCAGGTTTTTCCTCAGACTTTTGGATTTATACTTTGGCACAAACACGACATGATCTATTTCAAAAAGGATTAGATTCTTGTAATACTACAAATGAAGCCAAAAAAAAGAGCAACAAAGATGATTAGGGCAGGAGTCCCAATCCCCAGTCTGTGGACTAGCATTGGGCCCTGGAAACAAGCGAAGGCCCATCCACGGGATGCAGGCAGAACACGAAACCACGGCCCCTGAGATCCACGGAAAAATCTCTATCCACAGAATTGCTCCCTGATACCCAAAAGGTTGGGGGCCACTGGATTAGAGGGACTGAAGGCTAAAACATATGAATAATAGTTGCAAGAATTGGGCATGTCTATTTTAATGAAAAGAAGGACTACCGATGACATGATAGCATTGTTTCAGTATTTGAGGGGCTGCCACGAAGAGGAGGGGATCAGCTAAGGCACCTGAAAGTAGGACAAGAAGCTACGGATGGAAACTAATCCAGGAGAGAAGCAACCTTTAGAACTAAGGAGAAATTTCCAAATAGAATAATTAACCTTTAAATAAATTTGCATTTCATAGTTCAGTTCATTAATTCAGTATCAATATCATTTCATCCACACATAAAGATGAGTGAAATGGATAATGATATAAGATGACATTATATAAGATTAATGGAAATGAAAGTATGACTATGTACAAGTATTATAATCCAGAATCATGTTGCTCGCGTGAAGAGATGTGTACAATTAAAAAAAACAACTTTTATTTAAAAAAAGAATAATTAACCATATAACAGATCATCAGAGTTGGAAGGGATCTTGTAGGTCATCTAGTCCAACCCCGTGCCCAAGCAGGAGACCCTACACCATTTTTGACAGATGGGAGTTCAATCTCTTCTTGAAAGTTTCCAGGGATGAAGCTCCCACAACTTCTGAGGGCAACTTCTGTTCCATTGGTTGGTTGTTCTCACTGTCAGAAAATTCCTCCTTATTTCCAGGTTAATTTTATTAACTATTTATTATTTCCAGCCCCTCAAATATTGAAAGACTGCTATCCTGTCTCCCCTGGTCCTTCTCTTCACTAGACTAGCCAGGCCCAGTTCCTGCAACCGTTCTTCATATGTTTTAGTCTCCAGTCCCCTAATCATCCTGGTTGCTCTTCTATGTACTTTTTCTAGAGTCTCAACATCTCTTTTTATAATATGGTGACCAAAACTGGCTGCAGTACTCTAGGTGTGGCCTTACTAAGACTTCATTTATAGAGTGGTATTAGTAACCCACTTGATCTTGATTGTATCCCTCTGTTCATCAGTGGAACGGCTCGTCTCCAGAAGTTGTGGGTGATCACAACACTGGAAGTTTTGAGAAGAGATTGGACATCCATTTGTCTGAAATGGTATAGGAGATTGAGGAGATCCTACTTATGCAGGGGGTTAGACTAGAAGACCTCTAAGGTCCCTCCCAACTCTGATATTCCGATTCTGACTAGTAGAGGACACCGTAAAATTGTGATTAAAAGTACAGGTAACCCTCCAGTTGCAAGGATAATTGAGACCAGAATTCCTGCCACTAGGCAAGGCAGTTGTTAAGCGAATTGCGCCTAATGTTATGACCTTTGGTTGTTAAGTGAATCACTGGAGAAGTGAATCACTGTAGTTGTTAAATGAGTCATAGTCATTAAATGAATCCAGCTCCCACCCACCCCACACTGACTTGTTGGAAGGCAACTGGGAAGGACACAAAATGGTGGATCACATAACCCCGGGACTTTGCAATTGTCATAAGTATGAAATTATGATCACATGACCATAAGGATGCTGCAGTGGTCGTTAAGTCTGAGGACTGGTTGTAAGTCGTGTTTTCAGCCGTGTTACAACTTTGAATGGTCGTTTAACAAATGTTTGTAAGTTGAGGACTAACTATATTCCCCTTGCATGAAATTCTTTGCTGCCTCAGAAAGACTTCTTTGTCCTGTTTTGCAGAGAGGAGAAATTAATCAGGGAGAAGTTGTGTAAGATACTGTAAATAACTAGCGTGCAAATAAACTGTTGCCTTTTAAAAATCCAAGGTAGCTGTTGGTAGTGACCATTCAAAGTTAACAACAGCAATGAAAAAAGGGACCTTACGACCGTTTTTCCCAGTTACAATCTTTGTAGCCTCCCCATGGCCATGTGATCAAAATTTGGACTCTTGGCAACTGGTTCATACTTATGACGGTTGCAGTGTTCTGAGGTCATATGATCCCCTTTTGTGACCTTCTGACAAGCAAAAGTCAAAGCCAGATTCACTTAACAACCAGGTGATTAACTTATCGAATGGGATTCACTTAACAACGGTGGCAAGAAAGGTCGTAAAAGGGGACGTGGGGGGGAATTCACTTAACCAATGTCTCACTTAACAACATAAATTTTGGGGTCAATTGTGGTCATAACTCGAGGACTACCTGTACTTTGCAACCCCCTCTAAAAGTTGCTTTTAGGAATATTTGTAATATAGCAAAAATCTTTGGGGATTGTCCTTCCCACCTCTGGGTGTGGAGATAAGCAAGAATCTCAAAACTAGCAGAATTCATGCTTCACTCAGATGTCCTCTATTTGTTCCAGAGGTAATATTCAGCTGGTTCGGACCGGTTCTAGAATACCGGTAGCGGAAATTTTGACTAGTTTGGAGAACCAGCAAATATCACCTCTGGTTGGCCCCGTCCACTCACCCCCGCCATCACCTCTCCTATATTCCCTTGGTTTTTAGTTCAGCTGATTTGCGCGGGAGAGCGGATTGCCGTGCCTCAGCTGAGCTAAAAAACAGCTCAGCTCACCAGTGTAGACAGAGGTCGATCTTTGAGTCCTCCGCACGCCCATCCGCAAAGTGTGCATGCATAGAACCGCGCATAGAACCGGTAGAAAAAAATAGAAAACCCACCCCTGATTTGTTGATCATTCCTATATTTATCAACTGAGAAAAGTCCATGGGACCAAGAAACAAATAGGCCAGTGGTGGCTAACCTTTTTCGGCTCCCTTTTTCGGAAAATTGTGTGCACTCGCGTGTCAGCACCCAGAAGGCAATGTGTGCTGCCTCCCCATCCTCTGCGCATGTGTATGCACCCCCTGCGCATGCCATGCATGTCTGCGCATGTGTCATGATCCCCGTGCATGTCATGCAACTGCACATGCGCGCTATATCTCCTGTGTGCGCTGTGCTTCTCCCCCCCACACATGCGCAACAGATACCCGATAATCAGCTGTCAGGCAGCGGCGGTGCATGCGCAGTGGGGCTCTTCTGGGTGACCTCTCATGTGCCGGCAGAAGTGGCTCTGCATGCCACTTCCAGCAGACGTGCCATAGGTTCGCCAACACAGGAATAGGCTGAATTATCTGCAAAATAGGAGTGTGTTATATAGGCAAATAGATTTGTAGAACGATAGCATCAAAAGAAGAGTTCAGCGGAGCACCATGGACCATCAAAGTCAGCATCTCTAGACGAGTTTATCATCTCACAGAGAACTTGGTTACATACTTCAGCTAAACACAATTAGCGCAAGATAGCTTGCAGATGTTCTAAGTCTTCTATTTTTCCCTTCTGACTTCCCATTAACAGGACAAGTCGAATACAGCCATGAGAAAGGAGAACCAATTGGGGCATTTTTTTTTGTTTTTGATGTGACTGATGGAAAGGGAAACAGAATGGCAGACTTGGAATTTTCAGTTAACGTAACAGGTAAGTCAACAATCTTGTCCCAGCTTTGTCTTTCTTTAGCAAGATAGACGAGGAACTCAATTAGCTAGAATCAAAGAAATTCTGGAAAAGCCTGCAGCTGTGAAATAGGGTGGTTACAATCAATTACAAAGACAATTTAAGGGCTGCAAATTATTAGCACTGGAATAATAGAAACTGTTGAGAACCTTAGCTGCTTAGTTTCTGCATCCTGCATGGTACAGATTGATATTCCAATGAACAATTCACGGTTCACCACAATACAATTTGTCATAGAATTCCACTGATTAGGTTTATATTTCAGGGGAATTTCCTCTGAGGTGTTAAATGAGGAGTCAACAGAAATCCATCCTTGTTCTGGCTTTCCTGAAAAATGGATCACACTTGGAAACTACATTACTTGAAAATTAGAGCTTAATTAGCTTGTTAAATTAGTCACCTAAAATCGATTCTCTAGCAAAAAAAAAAATGTGCCCCAATTATTTTTTGAAAAATGCTTCTAATACAAATATTGCTACACAATTACGTTTGCTCACTTTATTATTTTTCACTTGAAAAAGGTCTCTTTAAATTAGAATAGAATACTTTATTGGCCAAGTATGATTGGACACACAAGGAATTTGTCTTGGTGCATATGTTCTCAGTGTATATAAAAGAAAGATACATTCATCAAGAGTCAAGAATCATAAGGTACAACACTTAATAATAGTCATAGGGTACAATAAGCAATCAAATCATACTAGGAAACAGTCAACAAAAATCGTTAGGATACAAGCGACAAGGTTACAGTCATACAGTCACAAGTGGGAGGAGATGTGTGAAAGGAAGGATGTCAGGATTAATAGTAATAGTAATAGTAGTTGCAAACTTTGTAAATAGTTGGATAGTGTTGAGGGAATTATTTGTTTAGCAGAGTGATGGCGTTTGGGAAAAAACTGTCCTTGTGTCTAGTTGTTCTGGTGTGCAGTGCTCTATAGTGTCATTTTGAGGGTAGGAGTTGAAACAGTTTATGTCCGGGATGTGAGGGGCCTGTAAATATTTTCACAGCCCTCATTTTGACTCGTGCAGTATACAGGTCCTCAGTGGAAGGCAGGTTGGTAGCAATTGTTTTTTTCTGCAGTCCTAATAATCCTCTGAAGTCTGTGCCTGTCTTGTTGGGCTGCAGAACCAAACCAGACAGTTACAGAGGTGCAGATGACAGACTCCATAATTCCTCTGTAGAACTGGATCAGCAGCTCCTTGGGCAGTTTGAGCTTTCTGAGTTGGTGCAGAAAGAACATTCTATGTTGTACTTTTTTGATGACGTTTTTGATGTTAGGTGTCCATTTTAGGTCTTGTGAAATTTGAAGATCTCCCCTGTTGATACTGTGTTATCTAGTATTGTAAGAGGTGGTAGTATGGGAGGGTTTCTCCTAAAGTCTACCACCATTTCTACGGTTTTGAGTGTGTTCAGTTCCAGATTGTTCCGGTTACACCACGAGGCAAGTTGTACAACCTCCCGTCTGTATGTGGATTTGTCGTTGTTTCAAATGAGACCAATTGTATCATCAATTGTATTTTAACAGATACACCAATTGTATTTTACACCAATTGTATTTTAACAGACAGATCGTTTGAGATGCAGTCATTGGTATATAGGGAGAAGAGAAGTGGAGAAAGCATACAGCCTGGGGGGGGGTGGGGGCTGTGCTAATTGTACAGGTATCAGATGTGATTCTGCCTAACTTCACCTGCTGCTTCCTGACTGTTAGGAAGCTTATGATCCACTTACAGGTGTGTTCAGGTGCCACTAGCCGGTTTAGTTTAGTTACAAGAATGTCTGGAGTGATGGTATTGAATGCTGAACTGAAGTCTACAAAGAGGACCCTTGCGTAGGTCTTTGGAGATGAGGTGGTAGTATGGAAGGGTTTCTCCAAAACTCTACCACCATATCTACGGTTTTGAGTGTGTTCAATTTCAGACTGTTCCAGTTATGCTTATAAAGTAAAACATCGAGTTCAGCTTTGTAGCAGCAGAGAAAAACTGATTTTTTTCCCCCCTTCCTGTAGCCAGGACTGCCCTCTTATTTTCACTTCCCCCAGGGGATCGATTATCTCTGTCCGTCACTGTCAACACTGGGATAACCTTGGATGAAAACTCAGTGAAAAAAATCACCACTTTGGAGCTGTCAGCCAAGAAGCAGGGTGGAGAATCCGGTGATCTCCTGTACAGGATTATTAAGCAGCCCCGGCTGGGACATTTGGAGCACACGGCATGGCCAGGTTTGCAAACCTTTACTGGTTTTGGAGCGAAGTGAGAACAAAGACTCCTATTTTACGGAATCCATGGGGGATTACCCGGGGAATCGTGGTGATTTATTTAGCGATAGAAGTTAAGATGCCTGGAGTGCCTCCTTTTAAAGTCTTGATGGTGTTAACAAATGAAGGGATAAATATGGCTGCCGGACACATAGGTGTTTGTGCTGCAAGGGAGAATTTCCAAAAGCAAGTTGGGAACACTTGGGATTTGAGAGCACCTGGTGGATTCTTCTTCTGCTGTTTTCTAGGCAGAAGGATTAGTTCCTTCCAACAAGGAGACCTTCTCTCCCACAGCCTCCACTACATCCATACAAGCGAGGCTGAAGAACATGCTGACACGTTCACGTTCACCGTTTCAGATGGCCATGAGGAGGTCAGTTAACTTCCATTGGTTTCTCCCCGCCCCCAAAATGGTTCTTTTGCCCGTGGAAAGGCCCACAAGAATAGCGTTGTTCAAGGTCCCATTCAGTGGTGGTATTCTACTGGTTTGGCCCGGTTCTTGTGAACTGGTAGTAAAAAATGTTACGGTTAGGCTGAACTGGTCGTTAAAAAAAAACAGCTACTGGTTCGGCCGAACTGGTATTTTTTTCTTTTTTCTTCTCCCAACGATCAGCTGTTCCAATGATCAGCTGTGCCAGGATCCCCCTTGCTGTCTTATTCCTTATTCCCAGGAGGCTTCTCTGAGGCCCTGAAGGCAAAAAAAAATGGTGCGCAGGGGGGTGCTGCCCCCAAAATTCATGCCCACACAGTCACATGGCCACGCCCACCTGACCACGCCCACACAACCAGCAGTAAAAATATTTGCATCCCACCCCGATCTCATTCTTTCTTCCCATAGGTGACCCAGAATTTTGAAATCACCATTAACCCGGTTGATGATTCTTTGCCGGTGGTGCGGATGGTGGGCACGACTGTGCAGGAAGGCGTGAGGAAAACTATCACGGAATTTGATCTCAAAGCCACCGACACGGACACAGAGGTGAAGAAAGGAGTTCTCTTTGGGGGGGTCTTCTTCCATGAAGGGCTTTAGAAGGAAATGGTAGTTTCCATCCAATGGGTATGTTCCTCTAGAACAGGGATGGGCAACGATGAGGCCTTTATCGCCTATGGACTCCAACTCCCAGAATTCCTGGGCCAACTGTGCTGGTTCAGGAATTCTGAGAATCGAAGTCTACAGGTGGGAAAGCAACCATAATTGTCCACCCCTGCTCTAGCGGTGGTAGACAATCATATGGAGCACCTGCGTACATGCTCTACATAGGTAGTGCTTGATTTATGACCACCATTTATGTCATTAAGCGAGACATTTAAGTGAGTTTTGTCCCATTTGACGATCTTTCTTGCCACACTTGTTAAGTGAATCACTGCAGTTGTTAGTAACAAGATTGTTAAGTGAATCTGGCTTGTCCATTGACTTTGTTCGTAAGAAACAAAAGGGGATCACATGACCCAGGGACGCCGTGACCATCGTAATTATCAACCAATCGCCAAGCATCTGATTTTTGTTCATGTGACCATGGGGATGCTGCAGTGGTCACAACTGTGATGAACGGTCATAATCGCGCTTTTCAGTGCCATCGTAATTTTGAACGGTCACTAAATGAACCGTTGAAAGTCAACAACTACTTGTATTCTGCTTTTTGTTCGGGGACATGAGGCAAAGTTCATGGGGTAAGGGTTTGGCCCTCCATGTCCATCTCTTTTATTTTTGGCAACAGGAAAAATATGAGATACTTTGGACTCACCCAAAGTCACCTAAGGTGCTTCCATGGCAGAGGGTGGACTACAACCTGTGCTACCCCAATGCTTATCGCTACACTACGGCCATGTTATTTTCTGTAATTTTGTTATTGTGGCAAACCAGGGCAGGTGTCAAGTTCAATTTCATTGAGGGCTGCGTCAGGACTATGGTTGACCTTGCGGGACTGGGTGGATGGGGCCAGGTTGAGGCCACTCCCCAAACTTCCACGTTGCTTCCTGCTGTCTCCATGGCAACCGCTGCAGGAGCCACCCGGGCCCTTATGCGAGATGTGTGTGTGGAGGGAGGGGAGGAAAAAACAAAGAATAACGCATGCACTTTCTCACCCAAGTCCCTCAGAGTCCCCTCGCTGATCCTTCTCCCTGCCCCCTTCACCTGTGATTGTCTGCTCCTCTTTGCATTGGGTTGACTGGGCCGAAGCCACATGGGACGGCCCCTTACATTTTCCAAGATGGCCCCGTGGGCTGGATCCGACCGCATTGTGGGCCGGATACAGCCGGCGGGCCTTGTGTTCAACACCCCTGCCATAAACCATCTTGAAAATCAGGATAAACACCCCTGCCATAAACCATCTTGAAAATCAGGATAAACAGAAGGACGCTGCATATATTCATGAATAAATAAACCCTTTCTCTCTACTGATCTAATATCTCGAGATATGCTACCTCTGGGCTAGGAGGTTCTGTTCAGTAGGCAGAACTAACAGACCTTTCAGAGATGGAACTTCCATGAAATTATCACATTCTGATTTAGAGACATCTGAGGCAATAACTGCACATCCTCAAGTGCTGAGTTTCATAAATTCCTCGAGCATGAAAAACTGAAGGCTGGAGGCTACGGAGTCCTGGATGCAATGAGATTTCGGTTTTGTCTGCAGAAATGATGCCATGACTTAGATCAGGGATGTCAAACTCAATTTCATTGAGGGCCGCATCAGGGTAGTATTTGACCTCGAGGGGGAGGGTGACCAGCCCGACATCACTCATGTCGGGGGTGCCTGTAGTGTCCTGAGCAGTCTCCCAGTGAAAATGGGCTCCTGAGCTCGTTTTTTGGCTGCGATGGCCTCCTGGAACCCTCTGCCAGCAAAAATGGAGCTCGTGTGCTCCATTTTGGCTGGCAGAGGCACCACGGGTTGGTCCTTCACTGTTTCCAGGGCGGTCCCTCGGGCCAGATCTAAGCATCCTGCGGCGGATTCAGCCCCTGAGTTTGACACCCCTGATTTAGGTTATATAGAGTTAACGATTAGATCTCTTTGTTCTGCTTCTTTGGTAGAATTATACGTAGTCTTTCATTTATGACACAGATGAGCCCAAATTGTATGTTGCTAAGCGAGACAGTTAAATGAGTTTTGTCCCATTTAACAACCTTTCTTGCCACAGTTGTTGAGTGAATCGATGCAGATGTTAAATTAGTAACATGGTTGCTAAGTGAATCTGGCCTCCCCGTTGACTTTGCTTGTCGGACAATCACAAAAAGTGATTACACAACCCCAAGGCACTGCAACACTCATAAATATATGCCAGCTGCCAAGCATCCAAATTTTGATCTCGTGACCATAGGGATGCTGCAACAGTCATCAGTATGAAAAATGGTAATAAGTCACTGTTTTGAATGCTGTTGTAACTTTGAACAATCACTAAGCAAATGGTTGTAAGTTGAGTTTGTTTTAACCATCCCTTGATGGTCACATTTACATATTACGTTGAGCTAAGGCCGGCCTATCCCATGAAAGTTTTAGCAGGATTGATAAGCTATTTGGCTCCCGCATCTTCCAGAATAACTTTCTCACAGAGTCTTCTTTAACAAGATTTATTGAGCCGGAAAGGAAGCAGCTACAGTCATAGAATAAATTCAGCAACTGTATTATTTCTAAGACAGAATGAATTGATACCATGAAATACCTTAGTGTAGAACAGGCATGTTAAACTCGCGTCATCACAGAATCGTCACATGACATATCGCGGTTTTTCTTCACTAAAGCAGGCATAGGCATGGCCAGCATGTGACACATCCAACCCCCCAGGCCACGAGTTTGACACCCCTGGTGTAGATGTCTCTAGAAGAATTGCTTTCCAGTGAAGTGGTCAGGTGGGCCTCTCTGCAGACTGTGGAGAACTTTAGAACTATCAGTTTACCAGACCTTCTCCTGAACCTTTATCCATCTGTCAACTAACCATCCTAGTGTGATGTGACCTCTACTTTTCTCCTCACACATTTTATTCTGTATGCAGGCCAAGTCTGTCACCTTTAACATTGTGCAGCCCCCACGCCACGGCCAGCTGGAGCGCACCAGTGACGGCCATCATTACCAACAGGCCCATGCCTTCTCCATGGAGGACATCTTCCAGAACCGAATCAGTTACAGTCATGACGGAAGCAATTTTTTAGAAGACCGTTTCACTTTCACGGTGTCCGATGGAACCAATCCCCTTTTTGTGGTGGCAAAGGAAGGGAAAGAGGTCAGTGGGGAAGCCAAGGGTCTCTACGCCCAAATTGTCTTTCATGTACATGCAATGGTGGGTTTCCAAATCGTTTCCTAACAGTTCTGAGAGTGAGCAGGGATCAGAGAACCGCCCTCTGTATCAACCCTGGTGAGCTGTGCTGTTTTTTAGCTCAGCTGAGGCGCGGCAATCTGTTCTGCCGTGCAAATCAGCTGAGCTAAAAAACAAGGGAATATAGGAGAGGTAACGGCAGGGGCGGGTGGGTGGGGCCAGCCAGAGGTGGTTTTTGCCGGTTCTCCGAACTACTCAAAATTTCAGGTACCGGTACGCCAGAACCAGCCCGAACCAGCTGAACACCACCTCTGCGTGCATGGTACAATTTCTCACAGCTCTGGCTGTTCAGATAGTAGGCCAAGAAATCCAACCTTAGTTTTCTCTATCTAGCCCTTGCGTGCAGAAAGCTAACAAGTCAAGTAAGCCTTTTGTTCCCTGACATGGAAGAGCAGTGGGAAAGAGACCAAGGAGAGGTCACAAACAGCTCTTTTAGTAATTTACTGTGGCTTGGTCTTTTATATCTGCAAATATGTGATCAAATTTACTAATCTGGGTTCCCAGGAGAGAGGAGGTGCATTCTAGAGGAATAAGCGGATCTCAGTTCAGATTGTTTTGATGAGAGAAAGAGGGTAAAGACAGCCACTTCCTAATCGTTTTCTGAGAATATGCTTGTGCGTAAATGGCAGAGTGCTTTAGTCTGGCAAGATTCTCTTGTCCTGCTCTGCTTGCTCTATATCACATATATCTATTGCTCTCTTTTTTCCTCACACCTATCCATTCTTCTGTTCTGTTCTGCTCTACATCGCGTATATCTATTATTCTCTTTTCTTCTCACATCTATCTATCACCACCACCAGGAGTGGTGCGGTGGCCTAGAGGTGGACCTCTTGCCTCACAGGAGGCTGTGAGTTGGATCCTGGGTAGAGGCAGATATTTCTCTCTCTGGGCAAATGAGAATGCACCTGCTGAATATAGTTCCGCATTAGCAACAGGAAGGGCATCCGGCCAGTAAACACTCAGCTGCCCAGATCTCTCCTGCTCAAGGGATTGTGGGGTCGTTAAAAGAAAGAAGATGATCTATCCATTCTTTTGCCCTGCTGTGTTCTGTTCTAGTCTACTCGACCTTACCCTACCATATTTTCCCACCTCTGCTACTTTTATAAACAGCTCAAGATGACAAATATATCTAATGCTCCTTCCTCCTATTTTTCCCCATAACAGTCCTGAGAGGTGGGTTGGACTCCAGGCGGCTTTCATGCCTGAGGCAGGATTAGAACACACCATCTCCTGGTTTCCAGCCTGATGTCTTAACTACTGGATCCCGTGATGGTGAACCTATGGCATATATGCCAGAGATGGCATGCAAAGCCCTCTCTGTGAGCATGCGCGCCATGGCCAGCTGCTCTTCTGGTTTCTGGCGTGCTGGCCAGCTGGTCTTTGGTTTCCAGCGCTCCGGTGTGCGCGAAGACCAGCTAGCCAGCACGTGCATGTACACCGGCCAGCTGGTCTTCGGTTTCCTGCATACAGGCGTGCATGCGTGCGCATGCATTCCAGTTTGGGCCCTTGGTGGTGAAAATATTTGCCATCACTGCCACTGGACCAAACTGACATTGTAGGAAACCTAGAAATAAGGAGAAATTTTCTGACAGGGAGAACAATCAAACCATGGAGCAGAAGTTGCCTTTGGAAGTTGTGGGAGCTTCATCCCTGGAGGCTTTCAAGAAGAGACTGGACTCCCATCTGTCAGAAATGGTGTAGGGTCTCCTGCTTGGGCAGGGGGTTGGACTAGATAACCTACAAGGTCCCTTCCGACTTACAATAGATCATCAAACTATTATCTGTTATTTGAAACCTGGTCATTCATATTTTGAG
The DNA here is from genome assembly GCF_049901715.1 of Pseudonaja textilis. NCBI lineage: Eukaryota > Metazoa > Chordata > Lepidosauria > Squamata > Elapidae > Pseudonaja > Pseudonaja textilis. The sequence goes on from NC_141995.1 coordinate 8,936,438, forward strand.
ATGTTACTATCAGGGAGACATTATAGGTGTCTTAAAATGAAGACTAATAGACTGAGAAACAGTTTCTTTTCTAAGGCAAAAATTGCCTTGAATCAAACAGTGTATTTGTAATTTAGTCCTATGTATAAAATGGCATCTTTAAACTATCGAACTTAATATATGTTTTAAATAGGTTTTAGACTAGGTTTTTAATTATTATTCTTTTCATTCTTTTAATTTTTAAATACTCTATACTGTGATTGTGATGTGGTGTTTGGGGCACTGTGCTGTAGTAGCTTTCAAATTTCATTGCATTTGTAGAATTCTATTCTATTCTATTTGGAAGAATCCCTCCATGTTGGGTGATTGGGTTAAGGGCCTGATAAAATTGCACATAGGATTCGCCTTTTCTTTAAGGAGCCGTCTGACATACTAAATAACCTAAAGAGAAGTGAAAACCCATTTGGGACAGTGCATATTTTGAAATACTGTTTTGAGGGACTTGACATAAGGACACAAAAGAACAGAAGGGCATTTTGTCCAGTATGGTAAATTCCGTACCATTGCAGAAACAAGCGCCCTGAATATATACATATCTATTTTTCAGATTGTGACTGCTGTGCCCCAGTGGTTTAGAATTGAAATTCTCCCCGTGGATGATGGGACTCCAAGAGTTGTCACTAATTTAGGTCTTCAGTGGCTGGAATATATGAATGGCAAGGTGAGCTTTTTACATCTGATTTGTTTCCAATTTGAATTTGAACTCTTCCCCCTTTTTAACTTGCACAGAAATAGGAAGGCGAAGAGCCAGGAAAAAAAAATGCCATTTTTCATTCTATCCAACTGTGGATATTTCAGGCAGACTTTTTACTCATCTAAAGCATGAAATTGTTTTAATTATAGCTTCATCCTTAAGCCACAACGGTGAGATTTACACAATGCATTCCATCGTAAGCCACGATTTATGTGCGAGTTGCATCAACTCCATCCTTCAATGAAATGATCGGGGAGGAAAAATCACGCACGTTTTTTATTTCAGCCACTCGGGAGGTGTTCCGAGAACTAAAAATGGAATCAACAGGCAAAAGTAGAATAAAGTTTATTTATTATATTACGTACATATCGCCCTGTTCTCGGTGACACTAGGCCAGAGGCCTCCAAACTTGGCAACTTTAAGACCTGTGGACTTCAACTCCCAGAATTCTCCAGCCAGCTATGCTCCCAGAGAATTCTGGGAGTTGAAGTCCACAAGTCTTAAAGTTGCCAAGCTTATGATAGACATGTAGCCCTCAACATACGACCATAATACCTGACAACAACTATTTTTAAAAGCACACTCCTCTCTCATAAAGTTATAGAGTCTGCAGAGCCTGTGCTCTTACGTCACCTCCAGTATTAGTGCAAGAGGGCAGAGCTGTCGGGCAGCTTCAGGAGCCTCTGAAAATAAGTGCATTTTATTTGCACTTCATTTTTTGCAATTACTTGACGTTTCTTTATATGGTACACAGCATCAACAGACTGTATTTGCCAGCAAAGCCCAGTTACCAATAAGGGAGATTATTTGTAGCTCAGGGTTGACATGAGGGGATCCCTGGTGCTCTCGGAGCTTGCTTTGTATTCTTGTAGGCGTTTCATTTCCCAAATTAGGGAACATCATCGGTGCTAGTTGAAGACTAGCACTGCTGATGTTACCTAGGTTGGGTAATAAAACACCTGCAGTTTCAAAACAAGCAAGCTCAGAGCACCAGGGACCCCTCAAAATCAAGTTAAGCGTTTTCTGAATGTTTGATGTGCAAAGCCCGAAGGTTTTGCCATCACTGCTGTGGGACAGGAACATAGCTATTCCTGGCTACCATTGACCACACACACAAAACACACACACACACAAAACAGAGACTGAGTGAAGTTCTCCAAGCAAAAGGCTGGATGGGGCATGTTTGTGAGTGTGCGTCTCTTCTCACTGCTGCCAGCTGCTGTGATGAACGGAACAGACCTCGGCTGTTTGTTACATCAGCAGTTGTGGCTAAACGAAGCAATCCATCTTAAACTGTAAGGCTAAAGTTCCTCCCCGCCCAGCGCTCTCGTTTCATAGGCCGCGGGGCCCTGATGTCTTATTCCTGGCTAATAGCATTTGCATTCCTTAAGTGGGAAGCTCTGATGGATTAATTGCTGCGATTAATCAAAGTGGGTGCTTCGATCACCAGTGAAGAGGCCGAGAAATGGAAACAGATTTTAATTGCAAGCTGAGCAGGGTGCTCAAACACCCCACACATTTCAACGGCGGTGGACGGGTGACAGATGAGAGGGTGCGAGTGACTTTTAAAAACTTTTTTTGGTGGGGGGCGGCACAGATTGCTTTCAGAAGGTCCGAAGTCTGCCTTGAGAACCGGTGCTTCGGTATCTTTATCAGAAGGTTTCGCACCAAGGACCCAGATTTAAGAGAATAGGCAATAGCCCAACACCAGAAGATCTGAAAAAGCTGAAAGGATCTGGGTGGGGGCATTCAAGGATGACGGGGTTGTTGTAGAACAGGGGTGTCAAACTCGATTTCATTGAAGGCCGCATCAGGGTTGTGTTTCATCTTGCGGGGGTGGGCAGGATGGGCGTGGCCCAGTGGTGGTATTCTACCTGTTTGGCCCAGTTCTACTGAGCTAGTAGCAGCAATGAGCAGACCCGGTTCTCTCCACTGCTCTGCTGTTAGGCCCACCCGCCTTTCCGGGCTCCCATACTTACTTTTATGTCCTACTTTTGAGGCGCAGCTGCTTTGCGCGACACAGCAGAATGCTACGCAGCAGCTGCTGAAGCGACCGGGAGACTGCAGGCTTGCAGGAGGTTGAGTGGGATGCCTCTGCACCTGCGCAAAATGCGTGTTTGGCACTGCCCACCAAGCCACGCCCACCGAACCAGTGGTAAAACTTTTTGATTCCCACCACTGGTGTGGCCCGCTCAACATCACTCGTGTTGGAGTGCCTGTTGGTGGCCCGAGTGGTCTGCCAGTGAAAACGGGCTCCCGAGCTCCGTTTTTGGCTGCAGGGGCTTCCTGCAACCCTCTGCCAGTGAAATCGCATGCTCCACTTTCAGCTGTGACAACCTCCTGCAACCTTCTGCCAGAGAAAATGGAGTTCAGGAGGGCTGCCTGTGGCCCTCCCGAGCTCCATTTTTGCTGGTAGATTTGCTGTTTCCCCAGCAGCCCACAGGCCAGATCTAAGCACGTGGCTGGATCTGCCCCCCAGGCCTTGAGTTTGACACCCCTTTTGTAGAACAAGGGTGATTGAGGTTCAAATCCAGCCTAGGCCAGGGAAGCTCATGAGTGGCTTTGGCCCAGTTCTCTCTTAGGCCAACCTACCTCACCAGATCGTTGGGAGGAGATAAAATGAACAATGTAAGTTCAACATCTTGGAGAAAACAGTAGCACAACTTGCCTCCAGAAGTTGTGAATGCTCCAACACTGGAAATTTTAAATAAGAGATTGGACGACCATTTGTCTGAAATGGTGTAAGGTTGTCCAAATGTTTACCTGCAGCAGGTGTGGATGGCTGAGGTCTCAGAGAGTGAGGACTCAGGTGAGGGCCTATGTGTGATGTAAGGATGGAGCCAGGACCATCAGGGAGTGGAGTGCTGCCTTTGGAGATTGTGGAGGCTGGCAGCAGAGATGAAGAGGCCCCCAAGGAGGCCGTGCCCAGCGCATGCAGGTGCAGGGCTGCTCAAAGGAAAGAGTAGCTGCAACAGCACGGGCGACTCAGGAGTAAGGCTGCAAGGTAGTGGCCCCTCCCTGAGGAGATAAAAGCCAGCTGAGAAACTGCAGTTCTTTGCAGAAGGCAAAGAAGTCTTACACTCAAACATGGTGGACGTTAGGAATATCTGAGTTGGTGTTTGGAGACTCTTTGTGTTGGAATTATTGCTTAGTAACTTTATCTGGTGTTCTTGGCAGCCTTGCAAACCTTGGCAAGGCTCTTTCTTATCGGAGCTCATTAGTTTGAAGCAGCCTTTTACCCATGAAAGTTTATATTGTTTATTTAGTATCCTAGTATGATTTATGTTGATTGCTTACTTAGCATCCTAAGACTATCACTAAGTGTTGTAGCTTATGATTCATGATGAATGTGTTTTTACGATGACCAGGATTGTGACTTATCACTTATTGCTTGTATGTACACTGAGACCTTATGCACCGGAGACTAATTCCTTATGTTGTTAAGTGAATCATTACAGTTGTTAAGTTAGTAATACGGTTGTTAAGTGAATCTGGTACCCCAGTGACTTCAGAAGGTCGCAAAAGGTGATCTCATGACCCCAAAACACCGCACCCATCATAAATATGAACCAGCTGCCAAGCATTTGAATTTTGATCACGTGACCATGGGGATGCTGCAGTGGTCATAAGTGTAAAAGAATGGCCATAAGTCACTTTTTTTCAGTGCCATTGTAACTTGAAATGGTCACTCCACACAAGCATAGTTGTTTGCAGCATAAATTCAAGTCCAGAAAATATACAGGTGACTGATTCAGCTGGATCATTAACTTCTTTATAAACATCATAAATGAGTAAAGTTTACAATACCATTTGTAGATTCTTTCAATGTAACATAAGCAAAAACACAAGCAGCAGCAGCAGCGATGAACAGATACCAGTTTCAGCAAGCAAGCAAGTTAGTTTCTCTTTCACTTTTCAGCAAAGCACACAGAGCCAAACCACATCCAGGCTGTCAGTTCCCATTGGCTGGTCTGTTGCCATGCTTAACTTTGTTAACCATGTCTCTGCCAGTTAATGAATATACTCTGACACCCCCCCCCCAAATGTGTTAGTAGGATTTCATTTTTAAATCTCAGGGTTTACAAACTCTTTTTCACTGGTTTCTGGTCTTCCATCCAGCCAAAAAACCTCATCACTAAGAAGGAACTGTTGACTATGGACCCTGATACAGAAGACAACCATCTGATCTATGAAATAACAACAGGGCCCAAATACGGTTACGTGGAGAAGAAATTGCAGCCAAGAACGATGGTGACTACCTTTACACAAGGTATAAGCCAGGTTGGCGTTTGGCTCTTTGGTGTTGTGCCTTCTTACTGAGTGTAAGTCCTTTTCTCCTGGAGGAATGGAAGGAGATGCTAGATAAACCCAGATAAGATTTGATGCTGGATGAACCTAGAGAAGATTGAACATGACCCATGCAAAGCAGAACTCTGAATTTGACAATCAGGGAAAACGTCTACGGAAATTCTCAATCATCCTGGTCATGGTTGTCCCAAAGGTGCTTTTCAAAAAGGCAACTGGACTTTCTTGGTTTTTCCTTTGAAAGTGCTTTGCTTCTCATCCAAGGACCTTCGTCCAAGAAGATTCGGAACTAAAGAAGCTTCTTGGGTGAGAAGGGAAACATCTCCAAGGACATAAAAAATCAGGGAAGACATCCAAAGATGCCATCTTGCTGTTTTGTGTTCAAGTTGTTCGTAATCAATGATTATATTCCCACCCCAGTGAGCCCTGGTTTATTTAACCATAATGGCTGGACCAAGCCACAGCTGGAGGGGATCGTGTACCATGCTAAGCTATAACCCGGTTTACAAATTAGGATTTCTGGATTGACTCAACATGCAGAGACAGAACCTAACCTCATTATGGTTTAATAGCAATAGCAATAGCGCTTAGACTTATATACCGCTTCACAGTGCTTTACAGCCCTCTCTAAGCGGTTTACAGAGTCACCTGTTGCCCCGAACAATTTGGCTCCTCATTTTACCCACCTCGGAAGGATGGAAGGCTGAGTCAACCTTGAGCCTGGTGGGATTTGAACTGCCAAATGGTAGGCAGCTGGCTGTAGCAGAAGTAGCTTGCAGTACTGCACTCTAACCACCGCCCCACCACCGCTCCGAATGCTAACCATCCAATCCCATGGGATTAACTATACACCCCAAGAGAAAGTTTTAATTAAAGAGTTAATTTTTGCCTTTTATTTCTCCTGAAACTCCCGACCCTTCAAACGGATGGAGAATGTCTAATATTCTTAGATTCAGAGAAAGGAAGAAACATTTCCCTCCCATATCAAGGTTCAGTTTCTTCTTCTCTGATCCCAACACTTGCTTTTCTATAGTGCTACAGTTCCAGTCTGGTGTCTTCTTCCTGTTTTGTTTTTTTCCTTTTCTAAAGTTCAGTAATATCTTTTGGAATGACCAGTATTCTGAGTGTGGCAGGATAGATCCTTAGAAAATAATTAATAATAATAATATAATTAATAATAATTAACAATATGGTCGCTTTGATTTTCCCTTTCCTACTGATGCACAAAATAAGTTTGTTTTTTATGGGTTGCTTGCTTAAGTCTGCAATTTCATTGAATTCTGCAGCCCCTAAGAGCCTTATTTATTTGGTCGTCTTCAGTTGAGGTTCTATTAGGCTCTGGATGAAACGAATTGGGTTCCCCAGCCTGGATCATTTGATAAAATTTTGCATTGATAAGCTTAGATATGGTGAAATCATTTTTGAGCAACAGGGGTTGTTCCGTATCCAGAAAATAGATTAGCACGGAGGCTATTATCATGATTTGCAAAGGAATGTAAAAAAAAAATTATCTTCAATTTCTGGATTAATTTGTTGAAGTCTTTATCTAACAGAGGACGTGAATTTGGGATTGATCCAGTATGTGCTACATGAAGAGAATGTTCAAAGGACAGAAGATAGTTTTCAGTTCCTGGTGAAGGACAGCAAACCCAGCATTGTCGCTGATAATATCTTCCATATTCAGTGGTCTGTTATCAGCTTTCAACATACGAGGTACCCCACTTACCAGCTTTTTCTTCATAACAAGGCAGAAATGTAATTATTCAGCCATTGGACGGTATTCTTACTGTTACGATGCCATAGCATAAGTGGTGGGATTCAGCCGGTTCACACCGGTTCACATGAACCGGTTGTTAAATTCTTCCCAACTCCGCTATCAAAGTTGATCCTGGGCGTTGCGCTGCAATGGAGAAATGTGCAGTGGGGCAGCTGGCGCAAGGGAAGGAGAAGGCTGCTTTCCCTCCCTCCTCCTCCTTCCCTCGTACCAGCCGCTCCATTCCTTGTTTTGCCATTGCAGCGCAGCGCCCAGGATCCACTTTGGTAGCGGGTGGCGGGGGGAGAATTTAACAACCGGTTCGCTCAGGGCCAGATTGGCAGTCTCAGGAGGCTCGTCGCGCATGTGCGGTGGAACTGGAAGACGGGGATAGGCCATGCCTCGCACAACAACTAACCTGACCATGGGCAAACCGTTCGTTAAATTATTTGAATCCCATCACTGCATAGCATGTTTATTGTCCGCAGCTAGCAAGTTCCTTCTTTCTTTCTTTCTTTCTTTCTTTCTTTCTTTCTTTCTTTCTTTCTTTCTTTCTTTCTTTCTTTCTTTCTTTTTAAATAGAAAATTTTATTAAATTTTTACACTTTTAAAAACAAATCATATATACAATTTTTGTAGTAAGTTGTGGCATTGACTTTTCCATATTCATTTATACACACACACACACAAATACACACATCATTTACATTTTACATTATCTTTTATTCCTGTTATCTAACCAAACATACCATTTTTCTTCTCCTGCAATTCCGTTGTAAGTTTATCCATCTCTGCATAATCCATAATTTTTTTGTAACCATATTATCTGTGGGAATACTCTCTAATTTCCAATTTTGGGCATACATTATTCTAGCTTCTGTCAATATATGTATTATATATTCAATGTCTTCCTTGTATTCACCTCTGATTATCCTTAATAAGAATGTTCTATTTTTAAACCAATTACTTATTGCAGCCAAATCCTTATTTTATTCCAAAGTTTCTTTGCTTTAGAACATGACCACCACATATGAAAGAAGGCGCCTGATTTCTTCTTTTTTATGGACGGGTTGTTTTTTTTAATGTATCAGAAAATTAATATTTTAAATAAACACGTATGAAAAATCACCTTGAAGTGAAATCCAAACTTCTGGAATATCATGTGATATAATTTGTTTTATGCTATTGCTAAGAAGGCAAAGCTGGTGGAAATATCAGAATAACAGAATTGGAAGGGACCTTGGAGGTCTTCCCGCCCAAATCTCTTCTTAAGCAGGAGAGCCTATGCTATTTCAGACAAATGGATGTCCAATCTCCTCTTACAAACTTCCAGTGTTGGAGCACCCACAACTTCTGGAAACAAGCCATTCCACTGATTAATGGTCTCTTTTCTGTCAGGAAATTCCTCCTTAGTTCTAGGTTGCTTCTCTCCTTGATTAGCTTCTGTCTGTTGCTTCTTGTCCTGCTTTTGGGATAATAGATTGGCTCCCTCTTCTTTGTGGTAGACCCTTAGATATTGGAATACTACTATAACGTTATCCTTAGTCCTTCTTTTCATTAAATTAGACAAGAAAGTGACAAGGAAACCGCAAACATCTCATGTAGGACAAGAGAAATGCAAATGGCCCATGGATGAAGGAGTGGGCTGGACTTTCATATCTTGAACAAAGCATTTCCTGTTCGTTTTTACTTCAGCTGGTATATTTGTGTGATTTGTTGATAATTTGCTCCAAGAGGCTTTATTTAACCCGCTTGGTGTATCTCAGCTTTGGCCAAGTTGAATTTGTTGCTCTTGTCTTTTAACTTTCCTTTTTTTTTTCCTCCTGGAGTTAAATTAAATGAATTTGATTAGATTGAATTGCCCCCAATGAAGGCAGGTTTCCCATTTTCAATAAAAGAAGAGAAAGCAAGCACATTTAAGTTAATTAAGTTGTTATAAATTCCAAGTTAACTTCTTAATTTGCTTCTGGGAACAATAGAATAAAAGAACACATAGTAGAAGCTTCCTAATATAGGTAAAGGTAAAGATAAAGGTTCCCCTCGCACACATGTGCTAGTCCCTATTTTTCTACTTGCATTTTTTTACATGCTTTCGAACTGCTAGGTTGGCAGAAGCTGGGGCAAGTAATGGAAGCTCGCTCCATTAACGCAGTGCTAGGGATTCGAACCGCCGAACTGCCAACCTTTCTGATCGACAAACTTAGCGTCTTAGCTACTGAGGCACCACGTCCCTGTCTCCTAATATAAGTCTAACATAAACACTAAACTGAGGAGGACTCATTTCAATGCATTCTTTGTGATTCCACAAAGCTTGGGTTGCTCCTACTCTGTGATCTGAAGGAAACCCATTCTGTCCATCTTTCTTTTCAGCTACAACATCAGTGAAAAGGCCGGTTCCATCAGCGTGGCTGTGAAGAGGACAGGAAACCTCAAGCAATATGCTATTGTCCTGTGCCGAACAGAACAAGGAACGGCCACCTCTGGTTCAAGTTCTCAACCAGGGGAACAGGATTACCTTGAATATGCTAGCCAGGTGAGCGCAGGAAATTCATTATATAGCCCAATAGAAGACTTGAAAGACTCTCAGTTTAAGGAAGAATGGGCCAAGCTATCTCCTAGCATGGTCAGGAAGAGATGTGGAAGCAACAACCATGACTGAAGGTCATGATGAAGATTCCGACTGTTTAGGACAGGGGAATCCAAACTTGGGCAACTTTAAGATTTGTGAACTGTTATAAGTCGAGAACTACCTGTAAAGGTAAAAGTTCCCCTCGCACATATGTGCTAGTTGTTTCTGGCTCTAGGGGCCAGTGCTCATCTCCGTTACAAAGCCGAAGAGCCAGCGCTGTCCAAAGGCGTCTCCGTGGTCATGTGGCCAGTCGAAGGCGCACGGAACGCTGTTATCTTCCCAACAAAGTGGTCCCTATTTTTCTACTTGCATTTTTTATGTGCTTTCAAACTGCTAGGTTGGCAGAAGCTGGGACAAGTAACGGGAGCTCACTTGTTACACAGCGCTAGGGATTCGAACTGCCGAACTGCCGATCTTTCTGATTGACTAGCTCGGGGTCTTAGCCACTGAGCCATCAGGTCACCTGTATTACAAGTCCTTAAAAATGTTTCACGGTCCTGAAGATCCTCATGAATAGTGCTGAGTCCAACTCAAGTCTCTGGTGGAGATATTCATTGACGATGGTAAAGGTGGAGCATTCATTGACTTTTTTTTTTACAAAATCTCTTTCCACCTGCTGTTACTTTCCATCCCATGCAGGTGCAGTTTGATGAATGGGAAGACTTCAAAACTTGCACCATTGTTATCCACGATGACGGCATCTTTGAGGGTATAGAAAGCTTCTCCGTTGAGCTGAGTATGCCAGCGTATGCCTTGCTGGGCAACATCACTGCGACCCAAGTCTTCATTAATGACGTAGAAGATGAGCCCACCCTGCAATTTGACAAGAAAGTCTACCACACCAGTGAGAGTGCCAGTATCCTCTCTGTCCCCATTGAAAGGAAAGGTTGGTTAACATAGAGGAACAAGTTAGCTTTTAACTCCCCTCCGTAGAATGCAGTTGCACTTAATTCAGGCTGCACTTAGTCCTTGACTTACGACCCCAGTTGAGTCCAAAATTTCCACCGTGACACGAGGCAACGTTTAAGTGAGTTTTGGCCCCATTTTATGACTTACGCTTGCCGACACTGCAACTGTTTTAACTATGAATCAGTTGCCAAGCATCCAAACTTTGATCACGTAACCATGGTGATGCTGTGTAAAGAACGGTCATGGGTCACCTTTTTTCAGTGCCGTTGTAACTTGGAACGGTCGCTAAACGAATGGTTGTAAGTTGAGGACTATCTGTGTTAGTGGCCTTGTTCGCACGATTGAGGACTTTCAACTGTTTATCCTGCTGAATGCACCAATGCGTCTTTATCAAAAGTAGTCCATAATAGACATCACATAATCACCAAACAGAAAGGAGACTTTGACCTGATTGGATTAAAGCAGGTCAGATTTCTTCATCTTTAACTCCATGAATAAAATGTGCACGATGGAATCTCCAGCTAGACTGGAAAGAGGCGTGAAGAGGGGGCCTAGCTTAGAGTCCTTGTACTGCAGAAAGCGGTGCAGGATTTACTTCCCCCCTCCAGAATCTGTGAAGCCTTATCTGACGGTTCCCAAAAGAATGCAGGCAGTCTGGTGAGATTCCTGTAAATAAGCATGCAGCAATAGAGAACTAACTTTGATCTACTCACCGGGTGGGCTTGGTAAGTGCCTGACAAATGTGATTTTTAAAGGAATATTAGCAGCTTCTCTCCTTTTCATGTGGGACGCTGCACTTGTAGCAGAGGTGTGTGAACAGCTGTGGTTATTTTTTTAATATTGCCATTCTTTTTTTCTTTTCTGTTTTGCATGGAATTCTCCCTTTAAAAAGGAACTTCAATACTCAGCAGGAGAATGCCATAACTTTGCATAAATTTCCAAGCTTTGTTTTCTTCTTCTCTGGTGAAAGAGATCTAGTATTGCAGAGGCAATGAAGTTTGAAATGTCTATTTGTAGGAAGAAAGAAAAATTGCTATGCCCTGTAAAAAACAAGGAAGGAAGAAATTGGATTGTGTTGAAGAATGTAGGAAGGACTCAGATAAATATGAAAAGGTTGACAACTATTGCTTGAGTTCCAGGTTATTGTTCTTTGGTTCACTGCTTTTCAAACAGTGCTCTTCGGTTTTCTTAAGAGCTTATTGGAGCTTATCTCTGCGAAAAGACAGTATTTCTTAAAAACCACCGGAGTATCGTCGGAGTACTGGGTGCGTTCATGCGACGTGACTCAAAGGCATAATAGGGCTCATCCAGCATGTCATGGCATGTATGTACATCATGACCATACTCAGAACTTTTTTAGTGTTGCAAGAAAAGTCATTAGTGGTTCAGTTCAGAAGATGTAAACAAAATGCAAGCAAATGTAAAATTAGAATTTAAGTGGACCGTTAGATTTCTCAGCAGAATGTTCAGGGTTATATAATACTTGTAAGGAATCCACTAAAAGAATGAGCAATTTAGGAAAGGCTAACAGTAAAAATGTCAGACCAGACAAAGGTTGTCCTTGTTTTATGACCACAATGGAGTCTGCCCGTTACAGGTAGTCCTCAACTTACGATCATAATTAACCTAAAATTTAGGTTGCTAAGTGAGAAATAGATCAAGTGAGTTTGGCCCCATTTTATGACTTTTTTTGCTGCATTTGTTAAGTGAATGACTACAGTTGTTAAGTCAGTAACAGTTAAGTGAATCTTTGCTCGTCAGAAGGTCACAAAAGTGGGTCACGTGACCCCAGGACACTGCAACCATCATAAATATGAGTCAGTTGCCAAGCGCCTGAATTTTGGTCACATGACAATGGGGGCGCTGCAACGGTCAGAAGTCATTTTCTTCAGTGCTGTTGTAACTTTGAATAGTCGCTAAAGGAACTGTTGTAAGTTGAGGACTACCTGTATTATATCAAACCAAGATAAATAGCAATACGCATATCAAAAGTAGCAAGAAAATTCATTAAAAACTGATTTCACGCCAAATTATCTGCTTCCCACCAACATAATCATGTGTTGTGGCCCGCCAGCTGGCAGCAGAGTTGGACAATGAGGAACTTGGGCCAGTCCTGGAGTCTGAGGAAGGCTCTGATGGGTGCTCTGCGTCCGAAGTAGAGATAGGCCAGGGACATCCGACATTTCCCAGTTGCCTATGGAGTCGGAGATGCTGGGGAAGAAGAATGGCTGGAGCCTGTTCCAGATGTGCGTATGTGTAGAGCTGCCAGGAGAGGAGAACAACTAAGGAACAGGGGCCAACTCAGAAAGAAAGGCATATGTAGATGCTGAATGGCCCCTCCCTGGGGAATAAATAGCAACAAAAGGGGAGTGGTGGTTTCAGGAGACAATTAGTTTGCTTATTATTAGGAAGATTTGCTTATCCTGTCCTCGGAGACTCCTTGCCAGGAATTAATTTATAGCTTTGCTAACTGGAAGCTCTTGGCCTGGTAATTATCCAAGGACTGATAAGGTCTGTTCTTGCACTTAACCCTTGGAAGGATTATCGCTGTGATTTTTCTGTGTATGAATGCCATGAATTCACAGCAACTAAATAAAGAGGGCTTTTTTGGGACAAGAAGTCTTGTTTCTTGGTTCTGCTAAGCCTGGGTCAGAACACCATGATCCAGATAAAATAACTATCCCTTTCAAGATCAAAACCTGACATTTTAGCTAAAGAATCCCTGCAAGAAGTATGTTTGTTGGAGGAGGATTGTTTTGAATTCCAGAAAATAACCTTTTTTTTCTCTGCAATATGTATTGTAGGGGATTCTAGCAGCCTCATCTCTGCCATATGCTACACCATCTCTCAGAGTGCCCAAGGCAGCAGCATGTATGCCCTGGAATCCGGCTCAGACTTTAAATCCCGGGCAATGTCCAACGAGAATCGGGTCGTCTTGGGGCCTGGCATCACAACGGCAACTTGTGATGTGAAGCTAATTGACGACAGCGAGTATGAAGAGGAAGAAGAATTTGAAATTGCTCTGACCGATCCATCCGAGAACGCTCGCCTCGGGAGCATCACTTCCGCTAAAGTTATGATTGGCGGTCCCAACGATGCTTCGACTGTATCCCTCGGAAGTGCGGCGTTTAGCGTTAGTGAGGAAGCAGGTATAACGATGGGAATTATTTCTCTCTTGCCATGTGCTGTATTATTATCCCGTTTACATTTAACGCACAAAATAGGCATCCACAGAGCCCTTGGCTTACAACAGCATGATTTACTTAACAGCTCCGGGGTTTCGCTTAAGAACAGTGCCCAAAAGGTCGTAAAATGGGGCAAAACAGTAGGAATGTTAGTGAGGATGCAGATATTATTATGGGAATTATTTCTCTCCTGCCGTGTGCTGTATTATCCTCTTTACATTTAACGCACAAAGTAGGCATAGACGAAGTCCTCGGCTTACAACCATTTGTTCAGTGACCATTCAAAGTTGGAACGCCACTGAAAAAAAGTGACACGGCCAGTTTTCACACTTATTTATGACCAACGCTGCATCACGAGGGTCAGGTGATCAAAATCTGGATGCTTGGCAACTGGCATGTATTTCTGACAGTTGCCTTGTTGTGGAATCACAATTTGTGTTGGGTTGTGCAATCACAATTTGTGACCTTCCCAGGAGACTTCCGACAAGCAAAGGAGGCCGAATTTGCTTAATAACCACATGATTTACTTAACAGCTCCAGTGATTCGCTTAACAACGGTGGCAAAAAGGTCGTAAAATGGGGCAAAACTGTAGGAGATGGCCAGGCTGAGCCCAAGGCGGGGGGGGGGAGTCAAGCAAGTAATCAGTCTTGAGCCCATTTGTGCTCGCAAAAAATCTAAATCCAACCCACCCTGAATTCCGTTGAATCTTATCTACCACCAATTTTCTTTTGCTGGTTAGTAGTTCAGATTCTTGTAGAGAGCGTTAGCATGCTATAAACCTGCATTCATTTGAACCGCCTTGGCTCCTGATTCCCTTGACAAAAACTCACTTAACCACTGCCTTGCTTAGCAATGAAAATTTTAGGCTCAACTGCTGTTGTAAGTCGAGGACTACCTATACAAGGCATGGAATCAAACTTTAAGGAAAGAAGAGACCATGCGCCCCACTGAGAAAAACATCTGGCTGATTTCTATGATGCTCACTTAATGCTGTTGTACATCTTTTTTATTAGTTTATCAAAATATAAAATACAAAGTAATAGAACCCTAGGAGGAGGGGAAAAGAAAAAAAAATACTGTGTAAAGAGGGAAAAGAAGAAGGCATCGAGTCTCTTTAGCACAGTAGAAAATAATATTATAACCTCGATAACAACATATGCTAGCCATTTCTATAATAACCAACCTTTCTAATTAGCAAAAACACAATCAAAATTTCCATATATATTTTTTTGTTGCAAGCACAAAATCCAGAAGCAGTTTCCAAATAAAAGCACCGTTAAATAAATTCTCTCTTTTTTTTGGATAAAGGAATCAATGCCCACTTAACGCTATGAAGCCTGCTTGCATTTAAGGTTCACCTAACTCGGCTCTTTGAACCCGTGATTGGTTGGTGGGATTGCGGGTGGGTGGGTGGTATGGGACTTTGGGTAGTCCTCGAGTTACGGAGCCTGCCCATCACAACCCTAACTCATGACAGATGTGAAATGGGTCTCATCGTTGCCTAATTTTATGATCTTTTTTGGTGTAGTTGCTAAGTGAACATGGTTGTTAAGCAAGGGTTTGC